>NC_056730.1:1141159177-1141416855 GCF_019279795.1 Protopterus annectens
ACCCGAACACACGCCTCAACACTTCACTTAAACAGCAGGCATCTATTCTCCTGCTGGGAAAACCGCAGTACTACACATGCGCCATTCCCTATTCCCTACTGCTCTGGACCCATGCTGCATGTTTACTCACTCCAAGGATATCCAGAACTCCAAAGTTTATAGTCCAGGCACATACGTGTGTTTCTTTGGCTGGGTGTTCATGTGGTCATCTGGGTTTAAGCTTGTCCGACTGGAGACCGGAACAGCCCTGTACCCATTTGAAAGTCAGAATTAGCACGTGGACGGAGTTAGTCCCAATGTTACCATTCTCTCTGTGTTTACAGACGCAGGGGTTTGCCCACCTCTGACCGGCTTGATATGTCGGCACTACATAATACAGGGTGGGGGGGGTTCCACTTGTGTTCCCCTTCACATTCGTTACAACTGCTTTATTGTCACCATGTTCATTTATATATATATATATATATATATATATATATATATATATATATATATATATATATATATATATATATATATATATATATATATATATATATATATATATATATATATATATATATATATGTCTGTACATACACATACATATACATCTACATACCTATTTACATTTCCCATTTTTGTTGAATGTCCACCGCACATCCCCCACTGGCTTTACCTCACTATATCCGACGGACATTATTCTGGCCATTACATAAAATTAGCAACCCTTGCATGGCTTGGACCCAGAAACAGACACACCTTAGTCACCGGTTTGACCACTACACCATCCATGGTACATTCCTCATGGATGTTAGCTAGGATATATGACTTCACTACAGGTATTCAACAGTACTGGCAACAAATGTGACAGTTGGTTGGTGCACATATGTGTACGGACTTTTCAACCACTCAGGGACTAATTTCAACAGTTACAGGGACAAGGCAAGGACAAATCAGGGACAATCACGGACACCTTTAAAATATTAGTACTATTAACTTGAAACGTTGACAGAATCAGAGCATATGTATTAATACTTATTTTCTGAAGTAAAAGACGTCTATTACTCTTAATTACTGTCATTATTCATTCAATGTAATTCACCACCTTTCCTCCAAAGGTCACTGGTTTTAGGGTGCATTAAGAGGCTGGCCAGTTATAGTGCAAATGTTCTGACCATTGGTAGGGTTGCCACTTTTTCATATGGCCAGGATGGGTGGGATATATTCGTTACACACCAGATTTTTCAGGCCAACACATACCCACGGTCAGTACAGGGTTTAGAACTTTACTTAATTTCCTAGATGAGAGCTTATTGTAGCAGTTTAGTTGCTTATTCTGTTTCTTGTAAGATTTACGTATTTTACATACAGAAATAACTGTTTTATGCAACTGTTACATGAAATATGGTACATGATTATTTCCTACAATCACAGGACATTTGCCATTGTATTATTTTTAATCAGGACACACCTACCCAAACAGGGACTGTCCCTCACAAAGTGGGACAGGAGGTACCCTGCTTACCTCAGCACCTTAATCACCCTATATCCAACTGCCACTATGCGAATGTGTAAAGTATATATTCTCGATAATGCATGTCGGGAGCCGTCCATCATGGTCAGGTGTTTAATCCCGGGTAGTAGGTTCTGCATGACCGGCTGGAGGCTGAGCAGTCTCGTGAACCACTACTGCACATACAACTTGTGTCCAGATGTCTACAGGACTGGACATCGTGTCGTGACACCAAGTTTGATGTTTACACAGGATACTTATCCCATGAGGGATATCCAAAAATTGAACAGATCAATAACATTCGATATTTTTGGATTTATGAAAATGTGATAAGGTTATACATGCAAGGGATACATAGTTTGCAATCCTGAGACTGCCTAAGCTGAGACTGCCTACTAGATATGAGTAGTGGTCACTATGTGCAGATATGGCTGTGCCAAGCTGGCAGCCTGAGTATGGCTGGATTTGGTGGACGTTCAGGGATAGGGGGTGGTTGTGTACTGTAGAGGGGATGATGGGTATTCAATTAGGCATCCAAGTGTGTTGTGGCTGGATTGCTCAGTTCAGGCCAGACCATTATGTGGGTATGTGCCGGTGACGTTTCTGTACATGTGTATCGCACATTTTAATATTCATATGTTTGTGGGATTGTGTTCTACAGTATGGCCTGTCAGGTTGTATTGCTGATGTGTATGTTTGTTCTTTGTGTTTCTTTCTGTTTCACTCACTGCTCCTTCATACACCTCCAGTTCATCTATTGTGCATCCAACACAGTCTCCCCTTGGTGAATTATTACATTACTCATCCCCCCACACCCATATTCCACACACTCCTTCTATCCCTTCTCTGGTTGATGGCCCATGGCATGGTCAAGGGAACACATTGCATACACTACATATCTCTTGTACTTGTATGGTTGTGAGGACTACCCTAGCATTTTTCACCTTCCACATGCTGTACATCACGCACATAGGTACATGCAAATACTTATCTTTCATGACATGGTAGGTAGACCCGGGTAATACCCGTTCATCTTTGGCCCATCCTGACAAGGATGCCTTGAACCGCAAATGAGCAGATGTTGGGTGAATGCTCTGACCATTGGTAGGGTTGGCACCTTTCCGTATGGCCAGGATGGGATATATTCGGGACACACATCAGATTTTTACAGGTCAACACATACCCATAGTCAGTAAAATGGATAGTACTTTTGTTTTATGCCTAAATGTAAGGTTATTGTTGTAGCAGTTTAGCTGCTTCTTCTGTTTCGTTTACTTGCTTATTCTGTTTCTTGTAACATGCAGGTATGTTACATACGGAAATAACTATTGCATGTGACTATTACATAAGATGTGGGACATAATTATGTCCTACGCTCGCAGGATATTTTGCATTTATAATGGTTTTGGTATGGACACAACTGCCCAGAGGGAGACTGTCCCAATGTGGGACAGGTGGTAACCCTGACCATTGGGCTAGACTTAGCTATTGGCGGCGCACTAACACGATGTGTTTTGCATCCATTTGGTATAACTATCAACATTACAATAGAATACGGGCACGGGGTTTTAAATGTCATTTGTTTGAGGGATGGGGACTCAGTATTCAGCTATGTGCATTTGTGTTTGCTTCTTATTTTTGTGTTCACAAAACTGTCTTGCATGCTTTGCATACGTTTCGGTATCCACGGACACTGATTGGTGTGATTACTATTGGAGGCAGGCTGTACTATTCAGCATTTTAGGTTGCACGTAAACAGCCGACATGTCCATGCCTCCGTGCAGTGCTTGGACATGCCCCATGCACTCGCACATGTTTCCTATGCACGTGGACTTGGCGGCAGCGCACCTTCATTAATATGCATATGGCGCTACTGCGCCATCTCTACGCTGCACGATCGGTGCAAACCTAACACCGTCCTTGAGCCGAACTTCGTGAATCCCAGGGAATATCTTGAAAACATCAGAATGCTTCACTATCATACTAAAAAGCAAATGAAGACAAAAATTATACTATAATAACTTTCAGAACAGTAGTAAACACAATCTTAAACAATTCTGGACAGCCATTAAAGAAATCTTACATCTTGACCAAACATTCAACCCAAATACCTCCCCAATAACTCACCACCCAAAACTACAGTACAATTCAACTCTTATTTTATAGATAGTATAGCTTCTCTAACTAAGCATTTCTCAGCATCTAATCCCAACCCTGCCCAACGGCCACATATCACCGCATCCACTTTCACCTTCAAACCTGTGCCCACATCCTGTATAAAACTACTCTGAAACAAATGTAAGCTGTGCTCTACTTCAGCTGATGACCTTCCAAGTGAGTACCTAAAAAGAGCAGTAAGTAGCATTGCCTATCCTGTCTCAATCCTTATAAATAGGTCAATCCAGGAATCCCAGTTTCCTCTCTCTGGAAAAACTCACACATTATCCCTCTGCACAAAGGAGGAAATTCAACAGACATTAATAACTTTAGATCTTATCTCCCCCTGCCAAAATACTTGAAAAATGTATTCAATAACAATTGCTTAACTATCTCCTGTAGGAAGAACTCTTATACCCTACACATGGCTTCTGTCCTTCCCATAGTACTAGCACTGCCCTTCTAACCTATATAGATGCTGTCAATAAAGCTAGAGATAATGGCAGACTAGTCTCTTCCTTTTTTCTAGACTTGTACAAAGCCTTTGATACAGTCTGTTACTGCAAACATCTACTTCAAATGTCCACAATAGGTCTCTCTCAGCCTACCCTTCTGTGGTTCAAAAGTTACTTATCCATTAGGTATCAGTCAGTAAAATGGCACACCATCCTCTCTCCTTACCTCCCTTTTACCACCAGTGTACAACAAGACTCTATCATTGGGCCCGTCCTCTTTAACATTTTCACCAACACCCTCTATGCGTCCACACAACAGGCCACCCTAATACAATATACAGATGATTCCACTCTCATTTGCACATCTGACAACATGGTACACCTTCAAAAAATTACTCAGGAAGCTTTAACAGCCATTGAAATATGGCTTCATAACTCACAAGTCATGCTTAACCCAAATAAACTACTCCTTTTTCCTCATATTCCTCTCTCATGAAAAAACAAAATTTAAAGTCCCCTCTCTCAATAATTCAGGCATTAAAGTGATTTCTCATAGCAAACTATTTGGGGTGATAGTGGACGATAATTTTAAATTCAACCTGCATATACAAAATCGCATAAGAAAAACTTATCAAAATCTAGGGATGCTTTACAGAGTCAAAAACTTTCTTACTGATGCAACTAAAACTACATTTGCCACTACTTTTCACTTGCCCCCTCTTCTTTATGGTGCTCCCATCCTTACTAACCTCCAGGCTTTACAAAAATTAAAACCTGAAAAATGCTATAACAAAGTTGCCAAATTTGCAGCACATACCCCTTTCAGAACCCACCACTGTATAGCACTGAAAAGCCTAACTTAGTTAGAACTGTCTCATCAACTAACATATACACTACTTCTTACCACCTCTAAAATTATCCAGCATCCATCTGCTTGTCTAGCAATAAAAAGCATTCTACACAACTATGTTTCCAGTTAGCCATTGTGATCCAGTGTCCAAAAACTGCTATCTGTCTACAAACCTCTAGCAGCAAGGAACTCAAAAAAGCGACTACCTTCTGGATTTAAGTATATTTGCTTTTTTTCACTGGAAATAGCTTCTGTTGCTTACTTTAAACTAGCCTGAACTGTTTTTTTTTCTGATTACTGCATTTATTTTTAAATCTGCACTTAAAGTTACATTTAGTCGAATTTAATCGAAAGTTTGCTTGTTTGTTTGTTTAATTTAACTGTGGAGGCTGCCCACTAAAGTGTGCTAGCCTGTGTAACTAATTTATCACTGTCTCTGCATTTTCTGTGTATTTCTACAAAAAAAAAACAAAAAAATAATCCTTGTTTTCCCGCCTTTCTCGACTAGTTTAGACCAGTATACAGGCATTGCTGTATTCTGGGCTGTGGTGTAGTTCCTGTGTTGTCCATTACCTTACTTGGATAGAAGGAAGTTTCTTTGCTTACCAGTGGGAGTGGGAGCCTTGAGCAGCCTACCTGTCCTTGGGGAAGTGACCTCAGCACAAGAAGCTGTAGTAATTGGTTGTTTGGGACCATTCCTAGCTCTTTTGTAGTTCACTGCTTAAAATCCGCCTCTGGGCGTTTTTTTTTCCTGGCTATACTGCTCAGACAAGCTCCACGTGGGTTTACAGGAGTGGTCCTAGCAGCAAGGAACTCGAAAGCGACTACCTTCTGGATTTAAGTATATTTGCTTTTTTTCACTGGAAATAGCTTCTGTTGCTTACTTTAAACTAGCCTGAACTGTTTTTTTTCTGATTACTGCATTTATTTTTAAATCTGCACTTAAAGTTACATTTAGTCGAATTTAATCGAAAGTTTGCTTGTTTGTTTGTTTAATTTTACTGTGGAGGCTGCCCACTAAAGTGTGCTAGCCTGTGTAACTAATTTATCACTGTCTCTGCATTTTCTGTGTATTTCTACAAAAAAAACAAAAAAAAAATCCTTGTTTTCCCACCTTTCTCAACTAGTTTAGACCAGTATACAGGCATTGCTGTATTCTGGGCTGTGGTGTAGATCCTGTGTTGTCCATTACCTTACTTGGATAGAAGGAAATTTCTTTGCTCACTAGTGGGAGTGGGCAGCCTTGAGCAGCCTACCTGTCCTTGGGGGAAGTGACCTCAGCACAAGAAGCTGTAGTAATTGGTTGTTTGGGACCATTTCTAGCTCTTTTGTAGTTCACTGCTTAAAATCCGCCTCTGGGCGTTTTTTTCTGGCTATACTGCTCAGACAAGCTCCACGTGGGTTTACAGAGTGGTCCTAGCAGCAAGGAACTTGAAACAGCAACTACATTCTGAATTTAAGTATATTTGCTTTTTCTTCACTGGAAATAGATTCTGTTGCTTACTTTAAACTAGCCTGAACTGTTTTTTTTCTGATTACTGCATTTATTTTTAAATCTGCACTTAAAGTTACATTTAGTCGAATTTAATCGAAAGTTTGCTTGTTTGTTTGTTAAATTTAACTGTGGAGGCTGCCCACTAAAGTGTGCTAGCCTGTGTAACTAATTTATCACTATCTCTGCATTTTCTGTGTATTTCTACAAAAACAAGAAAATAATCCTTGTTTTCCCACCTTTCTCGACTAGTTTAGACCAGTATACAGGCATTGCTGTATTCTGGCCTGTGGTGTAGTTCCTGTGTTGTCCATTACCTTACTTGGATAGAAGGAAGTTTCTTTGCTCACCAGTGGGAGTGGGGAGCCTTGAGCAGCCTACCTGTCCTTGGGGGAAGTGACCTCAGCACAAGAAGCTGTAGTAATTGGTTGTTTAGGACCATTCCTAGCTCTTTTGTAGTTCACTGCTTAAAATCCGCCTTTGCACAGCATTGCGCGGTCGTGCGCATAGTGCAGCGCTGGTTAAACAAGGTTAAACTTTTTCTGGCTCCGCCAAGTCTGCTCTTCAATTTTTACCTTAGAACTGTTCTACTTGCAATCTAAACAGCCTATACTCTATCTGAAAAGCTCAGCACTTGCTCCTAAAGCATTTTTATACAGGTAAAGCACTCTTAAACAAAAGAAAGTACTTCATTCACCTAAATTCTGTTGAGTACACATCTCCCTATAGGTCCTTTCTGACTCAGTTACACAGCAATCTTTTTCACTATTTCTAGCATGTCGAAGGGTCAGTTGCTGGCGTCCTCTCCTGTTCAGCTGGTGAATCTGGGAATCTTGAGGCAATGTTACAATTGCCTCATGTACACAGACAACCCTCTCCTCCTCCCAACAAATACAAATATATGCGAGAGATGCAACTATACAGCCAAACTGGAGGCTGAACTCTCTCAATTCAGAACTGGCAAGACCAGTCAGGAGGAGAAGGTAACCACGCACACCACAAACCCAGTCTCACATAGAACTATCACAACAGCAAACCAAACAGATAAACACACAAAAACATACTGGAGGCTGATTAAAATCTACCAAAACAACAGAGGCCTCCAAAGCAGACACCCAAGCAACCACCACCTCAAGACATAGCACATGCAACACATAGTTCACAAAGTCAGTGTGCTAAACAGTCACAGCCCTTAAGGCCAAACAACATGCCAGACACACTTGTAATAGGTGACTCCATAGTCAGACACACTGACGTCCCGCTCACCAGACTGAACAAGGAAAAGGTCACAGTAAGCTCCCTGCCGGGAGCTAGAATCTGCCACATAACACAAGCACTCAGGTCACTCCACAGCAAGTACAAATATGACTCAGTCATTGTACATGCCGGTGTGAACGACCTGAAATGTACCTCCCTGGACTACATGAAAAGAGACATAGAGGAGCTCTCTGATTATGTAGCCCAGGCTGGTATGACCCTGACCCTGAGCAGCATCTTACCCTCACCAAGAATGATGCCACAGTACAAAGACAAAATGATCAGTTTTAACAATTGGCTTAATTACTGGTGTCATTCTAAGGGGATCCAATGTCTGTCTGCTTGGGATGACATGCTTGACAAGCTACGCTGCTTCACAAGGGATGGCTTACACCTGTCACCCCTGGGCTTCCGGATATTGGCCAAGGCTCTTGCAACCCCCATAGTGCCTTTTTTAGGCAAGGCTCAAATGACAAACCTACCTCCCTAGAAAACACAAGTGGAAAAAAACTAAGGGTAATGCTGCTCAATGCCAGAAGTCTAAACCTCAAGATGCATGCCCTCAAAGCCCTCCTCAGTATGGAGAACATCGATGTCTGTGCAGTGACTGAAACCTGGTTCAAGGCTCCTGAGAGCACCCCAGCACTATCAGGTTTTACCTCATATCATGCTTTCCGGCCCCAAAACTTGGACCGAACCACAAAAGGAGGGGAGTATCCATTTTCATCAAAGATACCCACACCTCCAGGTTAGTGGCAACGCACAAAGCATCGGAGACTATCCAGGTGCAACTAACCATAGGCAAAACTGCCTTATAGTTTGTAGCATGCTACAGACCACCCTCTCAAACTCAGGAACCCCACACAGCCTTCCTGAAGACACTGGAGAGTATGAATGTCTCTCCAAATACCATCATTTTGGGAGACTTCAACTACCCAAACATAGACTGGGAACATTACTCAAGCCCCAACACCCTAGCCCAAAGGTTCCTAGAATTCATAAACTCAAATGCAATGGAACAACTAGTCACCATTCCCACAAGAGGAGACAATATACTAGACCTGATCATCACAAACATGGGGACAAAATGCTCCACACCGGAAGTATATCCCTCTTTGGTAAGATCAGACCATAAATTAATCTCATTGGAAATCCACATCCCGCCCCCACCCTGCACAAAAGGCCACAGTGAAGAACTTCTCAAAAGCAACCTTCACACTTGTTAAGACTGAAGTGGTATCCTTCAAGGCCCCCGGGCCAGTGGAAACCACAACCCACACTGCTGAATCCTTTGCAAATGCCTTCTATGGGCACCTTCAAGAATGCATGGATCATGCAATTCCAAATAAAACCAAGACCCATTCCCCCAAAGGCAGGCGCCCGGTCTGGTGGACCCCAGCCATAAACAAACTTTACAACAGGAGGAGGAAGCTACTACATGACAGAGCAAAATCCCTAAAAGGGAAGGCGTCTCTGATCAGTACTAGCAAAAACTACGATCACTCATAAAATCATCCAAGGCCAACTTTGAGAGAAAAATCGCAAAAGACACAAAAGGCAATCACAAGGCCTTCTTTAGCTATGTCAGAAACCTGGGTGGAAACTCCCAGATATGCTCAGAGTTAGTCCAAAATGACACAAAATACACTGAACCCACTGACATTGCCAACATTCTGGCAGACAAGTTCAGTGCAAATTTCTCCTCCCCCTCCCCAAAAGGAGAAATAACTATCCCAGCAGAGTGTAGCCTCCCTAACATCTCAGATGCCCAGGTGAGAGATGCCCTCTCTAAAGCTAAAAACACAGCATCAATGGGACCGGATGGTGTCCCGGGCTGTGTGCTACATGAACTCCAAGAGGAACTAAACCCACACATAAGGCTACTGTTTAATCTTAGCCTTACTACAGGATACGTACTCCAAAGAGTGGCGACGGCAACAGTGGTCCCACTTCACAAAGGCGGTGCTTCTACGGACCCTGGAAATTACCACCCCATAAGCTTGACGAGCCTGGTCTGCAAAGCTATGGAGAGGATCATTATGGAACTCATAAACAAAGACATTGGGGACCTACAGACATTGGATCCTACCCAATTTGGCTTTGTCAAGGGCAGATCCTGCCTTTTGAACTTGGTCGACTTTTTGAAACAGTCACTAAGGCCATTGATGAGGGTAAGGCAGTTCACACAGCCTACCTTGACCTTGCAAAAGCCTTTGACACAAAACCCCACTCGGGCATCATAGACAAACTCACCAGCTTAAATGTAAACCCATATGTCACAAGATGGGTTGCAAACTGGCTCAAGGACAGAACCCACAGGGTCAGAGTTGCTGGAGCTATGTCAGACTCTAAGCCAGTCACAAGTGGTGTCCCACAGGGCTCAGTCCTGGGACCCCTCTTGTTCGGCATTTATTTTTCCGAGGTACAGGCAAACATAGGAGGATTGTGGCTGACAAAGTTCGCAGATGACTGCAAACTGGGCCATAATTGATACTCCAGCGGACACAAACATCCTTCAGAGAGGCCTCATAGAAACGGATAATTGGTGCCAGAGCCATGGCCTTAAGCTGAACGCCAAAAATGTATAGTCATACCCTTTGGGAAAAACAAGGTACCGACAAATTACCACATAGGCGGTAATCCATTAAGTATGGAAGAGGTAATCAGGGACCTAGGGACCCAGGTTGACAGTAACCTTTCATTTGACACTCACATTGCCAAAGTGGTTAGGAAGACCTTCTATATTGCCCACCTTATCATGAAGGGTTTCACATCTAGATCAAGAGAGGTCATTGTGCCCCTGTACTCTTCTCTTATCAGGCCAATGATTGAGTACAATGCCCCATTTGGGATGTATCTCACCCGACACCTGCAGCAGTTGGAAAGACCCCAAAAGTTCCTCACCAAGAGGATAAAGGGTCTTAAACATATGTCATATGCTACCTGACTGAAAAAAACTCCAGCTCTATTCAGTCACATACCGTCTACTCAGAGGTGATCTGTGCCTGACGTACAAGGCCATGTCCAATCCTGAATTAATGGACATGCTCCACCTCAGAAAATCCAAATCCATCAGAGCCACGAGAACAAGTGACTTAAACCTCAACACAGAAATAAATAGGACGTGCTGGAGGGACAGATTCATAACCCAGAGGCTCCCTACACTCTGGAACAGAATCCCAGTCCATGTTAGGCAGAGCCCCTCACTGACTCTATTCAAGAGAAATCTCAACGAGTGGATGGGAGATCGTAGGTTTACCCCGGGGGTCATCTCTGTGTCACTACTAGACAGAGGCATAGTAAACTAAACCCTAAAAGGGTGTAGTATTCTCATCCTAAGGGGTGGTGTAAGCCACATACACTCTGGCTAGGCTTATAAATGCCTTCGGGCAGATAGCCTAGTACGAACCTATGGACCTATGAACCTAAATCTGCTTGGTATTTTCTGCACTCATACCAGGTTGCTAAGGCCTGGAACTCCTTAACCGTATCCATCAGGTCTATACCATCTTTCCAGTCTTTTAAAATCCATCTGAAAAACTACCTAGCTAAAATCTGGATCTGTTCTTGCTCAAATCCAGGATAAACTATATCCCTAAATGTGAACAAGTATCTTTTCATTCCTTATACTTCCTTACTCTCCCTTCTCCCTTATTTCCTTATTGCTATCTAACCCTCTTTCTTGAATTTCCTCTCTCCCCCAGATTTAATAAAATCTGTGCAGACATAGTGTAAAGCCTACATGGAAAGTACCGTGGCCATGTACATGGTACCCCATCAGTAACAAGGAATGCATATCAATGAAGGTTTGTTACTGAGGGAGAGATGTGTAACATGGTTATTAAATCAGTGTAGGGAGTGTGTTACTGTGTCCGGAGATGAGTAACTACCCCTGCACTGTGAAAGAGCAGTATATCAATTTATGCATATGTGTTAAATTAAATTTTTATGTTTGCGCAGCACAGCATAGCATGCAGCAATTGACACGTGACAGACATCTAAAATAGAAACCAGATGCATTCAATTATGACTGCAAAGGTCAAGTTTAGCATAGCTGAGTTGGTTTGACTGTGCGTCGCAGTGCTCAGTGGTGCTTAAATGTAGTAGAGAGGTATATATAATAGTATAGTATAATTCTATACATCCATGTAACCAAATAGTTAGAGTGACAGCCATATGTGCAGTAGGTGCAGGGTTTGAATACACAGAAAAATTATTAAGCATTTATTTTGCAAATTATATCAATTATTTTTAAATCCTGCTTTGCTGTGCTCAGCTAGGCTCTGCTAAGCACAGCTAAGCCTTGTCAAGCACTGCTTAAATAAAGAACATTTTAGCACTGCTTATCTGGTTTGAGCATTGCTAAGTGGTGCGAAGCACTGCTCAGCATTTGCTAGCCTAAGTACTGCTCAGCTCAGCTAAGCTGGTTTGTGTACCACTAAGCATTGCTAAGCATTGGCAGTTTAAGCACTGCTGAGCTCAGCTAAGCAGGTTTGCATGGTGGCAAGCGACGCACTGCATTTTTAAAAATGGTCGAATGATGTGCATGGGTGGGAAAACAGGCTTAAAGTGCATCAGACAGGAATATAGCATAACCTGTTGGAGTTTGAACCATGCAGGATCTATGACAGGTGTTAGAGAGGGTGAACTCTTCCAGGCACAGTGTTGGGGCATTCTGGAGTCCGGGGTCATGGTTGGACTCTTAGTGAAATACCATGATGTCTGGTTGCTGCAGGGCCAGTACCAGGGATCAGAGTATAAGTCAGAGGCCTGGGACCGGCTGGTATGTGATCTCACCACTGCAACAGGTATCGCCCACACAGTGAGCAGGTCCATCACCATTTCAATGATCTGAAGTGGAGGAGGAGAGTACTTCTGGACACCTGGGTCCAGGATGCTTGGGACAGGAATGCCCCATAAGTTTATATGTACTGTTAGCATTGTTTTACCAATACCTAACCTGAATGTGTGATAGACAGGTATGCATAATGGTTTGCTTCTCTCCCTACAGCTGCAGAGGAGAGAACTTCCAACCTAGATGCCCTTGCAGGGTGCCTGGCCAGGTTGAGCCGTGGGTGTGGTGAGTACAGATTAATTTGTAATCTATAGTCAAATACACAAGAAAAAGTAATTCAGTCACTGCCAGTAGGTACATACTGTACATATTTGTCTAATGCAATGAATGTGGATGTAGGGCTGTACTGCAATAACTGTTTACTGCAAAGTATAGTGCAACAAAGATTAAAACATTAAACTTGATAATGTTAATGAAATAAAGATTGTACTGCAATAATTGTGGAATTACAGCTGTTTTGCAACACCTGCATTATACCAAATGTTGTTTAATAAAGACTCAAAAATATGACAATAACTGCATGCAGGTACCCCTAATAAAGTTGTGTTGTGCAATATGTGTGTAAATAGCGTTGTTCATGAAATTGAGTATGACATCTGCTCTAAAATAACACAAAGAATGACACTAACTAACTCAAGGTTAGCTAAGAAAGAGTGTTATGCTAAACTGTAGATTTAGAGTTGTACTACAAGATATATGCATTATGAAATTTACTGCACTAACATCTGAAGCAATACCAGGAACACCCAAGGTTTATTGTGTATATCAGGATTGTCTTGTGTTCACCATTGCATTTCAGCTATATACATTCCTGCTCTGAGGTATGGTGCTGCAGGCAAGTATGATACTGTAATAGCTATAGACTGCAAACATGCTATCTGCAACTGTATATGGGTCAGGTATCCACCCCAGGACTCTAATTTGGTTTGTACACGTCACAGATATTTCCACTCGCTAAGAGTTTGTGTACACCTGCATTCTATGTATTAATGGACAGTTTACCTAGTATCTCTGTCATGCATGAATCTCATGCATGTGTGTTCAACTGTCACTGCAGTCTTGTATAAAACTGTACTATTACAAGGTCATATTTTGTTTCCAGGTGAACTCAAGGCAAATATCAAGCAGTCAGTAGCCAGCAGTGACTCAATAGCTCAGGTTGTTAAATGCTATGTCTGATGTACATTTTGTCACACACAGATCAGGGTTCAAATCCAGTGACAAGTACTAATAAAAATTACTGAATCGGTTATGTATTGTTAACAGATTTTCTCCCCACAAGAATTACAGGTAAATGGCTGTAGTAGCCCTTATTATGGGTTAATAATTTATGTGTTCAGAAGTAACAGACTTTTAACAGTATTGATCAGGAATGTGATAAGATGTCAGAAAATAAAGGCAACAAGTACAATACTAATAAAAGATTTTACAATAAATAAAATGTGTAATCTTGGTATGGCTGTGTGCCTGGTGTGTCTGTGTATGTTTGCTGACAGTCTAACTCCATGCCTGCCAAGGATGGCATGATAGTTGTTTACTCTCTGTACTGTACAAATACATGTCTCTCAAGTGTCATGCTGTCACGGACTGTAATCACTGTCACCTAATCCCACTGTCACAGATCTATCAGTGACATGATTATATCAATAGCACAGTCACACTACATCAGTCCACAGTACATCTTGGTAGTCATATAGGTCTACCCGACATGTAATAGTCCTCTGTAGTTGTACAACTGTAGGTGGTACAGCTTGGCTCATACTATCCTAGGCAGATAGCTTGAGAGGTATGTACATGCTAGATCAGCTATAGGGCACTGTTATACATAAAGGAAGGGTAGACCTGTAGAGGAATTAACAGTAGTGTTGCAAACTATACAGCCTATACTGGTACTAATGGACTGGATTTCTCCCTCCCCCCATCCCTTATCATAATCATAATATACTATTGTTATACATTGGTTATGGTTTACTATTAAAAAATGTTGTTCTCTAAATGTTTTGGGACTTGTGTTTTATTATTGTTATGTAATTCAATGGTTGCATAATAACATAACATGTTGAATTATCTATGTTGTTGGACTTATGCTGTAACTGCTACTGGCATGCTATTACTATACTAACTGTTATTTCACTTATTGTTCCATATACTATGCAATTTTATGTTACTGGGTTATTTGCAATGTTCTGGCATGCTCTTATAACTAACTAAATGTTATGTTCATTACTAACCTATATACCTCAACAACACAATTTGACTGGATAGGCCAGTTCCTGGTGATCCACTGACCCTACCTCAGCCAGCTGTGGCACATGGCACCCAAACCAGTTGTGCCCCCTCTGCGGGACCTGTACCACCTATGGGTGGAACCACCTCAGGGGACTCCCCCAGGAGCAGGAGCAGAAGGGGGTTTGTTGCCCAGGATTGGCTACCAGTGATGGTGAGTAGGATGGTGCATTATGGTTATGTGAATTGGCTGTGCTGGATTGAGGGCAGACTGGCCAACCTGGAAGGGAAAGGTGGCCCCGGTGCCCAGCCTCCAGTATAGCCACCTTCAGGGCACTGAAGGAGCAGTGTTGATTGCCAGTGGGTGGGGAACTCAGTCACACTGCTGCCATCTGGGTGCACATGGATCTCTGATTCCACAACACCATCCCCATCCAAGGTGTTTACCCCCTCATGTGTCACACAATGTCCATCTATGTTGTCTTGTCTGTTTGCAAATGCAACCTCTCCTACCCACCTTACCTCCCCACACATACCTATATCCCTTCCCCAACATTCCACTCTCTCCTTAAGAAAAAGGCACCTGTCTTACAAAAAAAATCATCACATACATAGCTCTCCATATCACACCAACATTCACTGGACACAATTAATTATTGTATGAATTAATCAATACAGTTATGTTACCCTCACCCTTCTCTCTGGGATGTGAGGCTCCAAATTCCAAATACTGTACAACCTGTACAGCTGTTGCTGTACAAGAAATGGAGAGCTATGGTCCTTTCCTACACCCATCCTGCACATGTCTACCTACTTTTCAGTATATTTTTCCCCCTGCTTGCCCCCATTTCACCACTTTCCTATCACCCTTTTTTATTTTCTTTTTTTATAATTAGCACGGGTTTAAGCGGAGCAAAGCAGGATTCCGCACCATGTCAACCCACAAAAACCAACTTAAAACTGCTTAAAACTGCTCTAATCACCTTATCTATTTCTGACACTGTTCTGCACATCAGCAAAATAATCATCCCTGCGAAGTCTTGACTCAGTACCCTGTCAACTATAGCATAGTGCATTATGCCTGTGATGACTGTGCCCTGGCCCAGCAATGAAGGAGCCTCAATCCTCACGACTAACACCAGGAAGGTCGTCTCATAGAGAAGGAAAGGATGACTAATACACACAGTAAAATACAATTTCCCTTAACTGCACACAGAGATCACAGTCAGACTGGGGCTGGCTGCTCCCTTGCTCACCAGGTCCCCAATAAAACTCCCCACTGGCACAGCTATAGGGTCCAGGTCTCAGCCTAACTGGGCAAGCTAGAACCTCCAGTACCCTCTCTGTCCAGCTAGTGCTTCGTGTCCCTGCCCAAGTAGCTGACACAATACACACACACTTTTAGATAAGTATTTATACAATTTCATAGACACTCCTGGGAAAGGCTGACACAGATTCTCCAGCTGTGCCCCTTTACCCAGACTATAAAGTAGTAATTACTGCCACCACCCAGTTAATAATATCAGCTAATAAAAGGCCCTTAAAAGGGTGTCCAATTATTACTGTGCAATATTAATAACCAATGGTAATGTGACTATACAGTCTAAGGCTTATTGGAAGGGCTTATACAGTAAACTCTATAAATATATAATGTACTCTAAAGCATACATCATCTCTACACAAAGCAGCCACAGGTAGAAGGTTTTAAAAATATTTAATAATAAATAATTAAAACACAAGACAAAACTACTACACCACAGAGATATCTAAGAGTTCACAGATCACACAGAAACTTAAAATAATACAGTAGGACAGGTCTGGTTTCAAAGAAAAATACCTAATTAATCTTTACTAGCTTTAACTAGTCCTACAAGATATCACAGTGCTAAAAACCTACATGTGGGCATAAGCAGAGTGCTGATAAGTTAGATGTCCAGATCAAAATGTTTCCAGGTCTCTTGTAAGAAATAGTATTTAAACACTACTAGCAAATATGTCTGTAAGGCCCTCCCAAAATTACATCATTTTTGACACTTAGGTTTTCCCAGTATTCATATTGCATCATCTTAACACCTGATCTGAGTTCTCAGGCCACAAACTGCATTATTTAGCAATCTAACACCTCCTCAAAACCTACAGTGATACAAGACATTTCACATGTATATGCTAACAGAAACTAAAGCAATAAAAGCACCTTCCACATCTAAATTCTAGTCATAAACTTTAGCCTTAAAACAATGGGCATGAAATCTTCATCCAGCTGGCCTCGGGCCAAATTCAAACATGAAAGGATACAGCATGCTTCACTGGGCCAGTAGAGTGCAATGTTGTCACATATTTTGCAGTTACACATTTCACAGTGCTTTCTTACATTTAAAAACACAAGCCTGTATTTTACCTTTATTTATACAGTTGATAGAATTAGATATCAAATTCTATTTGACTAGGCTGGCAGCCTTTGCCCATCTCTCCCCAGTCATCACATCTGCCCCCCCATCCCCGGGGAACTCAAGCAAGTTTTTCAAGTGCCCCTTGAGAAACATCACTTGTGAGTGTCAGGTCTATCTGGGCATACCTCAACCCATTTCCTGTCTTGAGAGCCCATCTGCATTGGCATTGCTACTCCCACTGTGGTGATGCACTGACATATCATATGCTTGCAACCCCAGGCTCCATCTTAGCAATTTGGCATTTGGCATTTTGCTGACTGGCTCTGTTTCATCATGTTAGAGAGCTGTGATCTGTCATCACAGTGAATTTTCTAGTATGCAGATAAGGCTGAAGTTTTTGCAGTGCCCACACTATGGCTAGACATTCCTTTTCTACTGCTGCATAGCATTCCTCCCTGGGTTGGAGCTTATGACTGAGATAAACCACTGGGTGCTCTTCTCCCTCTGAAGAAATCTGGCTAAGAACAGCCCCACCTCCATAGTTTGAAGCATTCACCTACACAACAAATTCTTTGCTATAGTCTGGACTGGCTAACACAGGGGGTCCTCCCAAAGCTTCCTTAAGCTTCTGAAATGCCTGCTCACATGCTGCGGTCCACACTACCTGATCTGGCCTGTTCTTCCTTATCAGGTCTGTAAGGGGAGCAGCTATGGTACTATAACTAGGAACAAACTCTCTGTAGTACCCTGCTGTCCCTAAGAATGCCCTCACCTGCTTTTTGGTAACAGGTGTAGGCCATGCCTGAATAGTTTCCACTTTGGCAGGTCCTGGCCTTATCTTACCGTTCCCCATTCTATGTCCTAGGTAGGAGACCTCTGCCATACCCATCTGACATTTGCTCAGCTTAATGGTCAACCCTACCCTCTGTAGTCTGCCCAACACATCCCTGACATGCTGAAGGTGCTTTTGCCAGGAATGGCTGTAGATAGCAATATCATCCATGTAAGCAAGGGAAAACCCTCCTGCCCCTACTAAGATATGATCTACCAGCCTCTGGAAAGTCACTGGGGCATTCTTCTTCCCAAAGGGCATCTTTGTGAACTCATACAAGCCAAAAGGAGTCACAAAGGCTGACTTCTCTCTAGCACTGGGAATCAAGGGCACTTGCCAGTAACCCTTGGTAAGATCAATGGTTGTAAGATACTTAGACCCACCCACCTGCTCTAGGGCCTCATCTGTCCTAAGCATGAGGTAAGCATCTGACTCTATGTGACTATTTCATTTCCTGTAATCCACACAGAGCATGTTTCTGCCATCCTTCTTTGGCACCAATGCCACTGGTGAGGCCCAGGGACTGTTGGACTATTGAATCACCCCTAGTTCCAACATCTCCTGTATCTCCACCCTCAGAGTCTGTTTGACTCTCTCAGGCACCCTATAAGGGGCCTGCCTAATAGGACTTTGGGGTCCTGTATCCACCTGGTGCTGCACCAGGTGGGTGATCCCTGGTTTCCCAGTGAACACGTCCCCAAATTCCTGCAACACTGCTCAGATTTCTCGAACCTGGGTAGGAGATAGCCGCTGGGACATTGCTACCCCTTTCACCGAGGTGTCAGCCCGAGCCTCACTGAGGAGATCACTTCCAAGATCTCTCTCAGACTCCTCCTGTAATCCACTGCAAATGCTCAGCACAAGGGCCTCCCTATCATGGTAATGTTTCATCATGTTAACATGGTACATTTTGTGCCCCTGCCATCTGCCTAGCACTTCCACCATGTAGTTAACCTCACTTACCTTTCTTACCACATTGTAGGGTCCCTCCCAAACTGTCTGCAACTTGTTGGATCTGACAGGAATGAGAACCATCACCTGCTGACCTACAACATACTCTCTAGCTCGAGCATTCCTGTCATACCGCACCTTTTTCTGTTGTTGGGCTTCTTCCAGGTTCTCCTGGGCCAGGCCCATGAGTTCCCTGAGCCTTGTCCTAAGGTTCAGGACATATGACATAACAGACTCCTTATGAGACTCACACTGACCTTCCCACTCATCTCAAATTAAATCTAGAGGTCCCCTCATCCTATGCCCATACACCAACACATAGGGTGAAAAACCTGGGGATTCCTGGGGAACCTCTCTCTAAGCAAACAACAGATGGGGAAAATATTTGTCCCAATCCCTCTTAAACTGATCTGCAAATGCCCATAGCATGGACTTGATTGTACAGTTTAACCTCTCAACAAGACCATTAGTCTGGGGATGGTAGGGGGTGGTCTTCATGTGCTTCACCCCACAGGACTTCCACAGACAAGCCAGCAGGTCTGATATAAAATTGGCACCTCTGTCAGACAGTATTTTCTTTGGAAAACCTACCCTGCTGAAAATCTCTAGCAAAGCATTTGTCACCTTCTCGGCCTCAATGGAGGACAAAGCCACTGCCTCAGGGTATCGTGTAGCATAATCTACAATCACTAGGATATAATTTTTCCCTGTGGAACTTGGGGTACTCAGAAGACCCACAATATCCATAGCTACCCTCTGAAATGGCTCCTCAATCACAGGCAGAGGCATCAAAGGAGCTCTCACCTTGTCTCCTGCCTTGCCTACCTTTTGGCACTGCTCACAGGTCCTGCAGTACCCTGTTACATCTCTGGAAATTCCAGGCCAATAGAAATTTTGCATAACACACGTCTTTGTACATTTTATGCCCATATGACCTGCAAAGGGAATATCATGGGCCATGGCTAGAAGTGCCAGATGGTAAGCTGTAGGCACTACCAACTGCTGTACTCTCTCACCTTCTAGCCCTCCCTCAGGGGTCCATGCTCTGTACAGTAACCCTTTGTTCCAGTATACAGATTCCCCCTTCCCTTGAGAATCGGGTGCCTCCCTAGCAACCTACCTCAGGCCTTGCAATGTAGGGTCTGAGAGCTGAGCCTGTCTCAAGTCTCTCCTTGTAACCCTTCCCAGCTCCCTTTCCACAGGAAGTCTGGCATCCGCTGACAGTGGTGCCTCACTGTCAGCCTTGGTACTACTACACACCTCTTCCTTTGCAGTTACCCTGTCCAAAGGAACATCAGTACCCACAAGCAGCTGAGGCTCACATTCAGTCTCACTGCTACGGAATAGCTCACTCCCTGAAGTAACTACCTCAGCAGTCCTGGCTGCAAGTATGCAGTCTGTCTGGGTATCCCCCAGGCTACCAGACCAATATGCTTGTCTCTTAGTCTCACTGCTCTTAACTGCATAAGTACATAGTACTGCCTCATCCAAATCCTTCCCTCTCAGAACATCTGCAGGATGGTAGTTCCATACCCCTGTTGTTTCAAGACAACCTACTATTGGTATTTTGTCTTTCCCACTTACTGGTTCTCTCACCTTTGGTTCCCCACCTTGCCTCCGTGGACACCTGTATGCCACATGGCCCCACTGGTTGCATTCAAAACATTTAACCCTAGCTCCTGGACATGTACTTGGACTGGTGGCTTCCTCTGCTATTAGTCTGTGCTGCCCAACATGGGTTCCTTTAGTCCCATGAGCAGTACTGGGGCTCCATTTCCTGTGCAGGGCTGCCCTGCTTGCTAGGTATAGGTCTCCCTTCTTCCCCAACTCCTCTGAAGTAGCACAGTGTCTATCAGCTAACTAGATCCTTATGTCCTCAGGCAAAGTGCTAAGTGCTTGTTCCCTTACCAAAAGGTCTGTCAGCCCTTCAAAAGTGGTGACCTGACATCCACTCACCCAGCTATGAAAATAAGTGCTCAGTTCAGCAACATATTCACACACACTTTCATCTGCCTTGCATCTATGCTCACAAAACTTTTTCCTATACATTTCAGGTGTTAGCTTAAAACATTCTAACAAATGTATTTTTACAGCAGTACAATCAAAACAGTCAGTGTCATGCATTTTTGCTAAAGAAGTTACAGCTTTACCATGGTGTAAGGGGGTCAGGAACTGTACCCAGAGCGCTTGGTCAACTTCATACTGTTTACATATCCACTCAAACATATGAATGACACTGCCAGTGACACACTACTTCTACATATAATGGGATAAATGACAGTGTACTTGGGACTGTGATGCATATACCAAACCAGTACACAGCCAAATACATGTTGGTGGATGTACAGGAGGCCTACAATATCAGGTAGAGTTGACAACTGCACAGACTGTTGCAGAATACCCTCAGTTGTGACACCTACTTATAGCATGGTTGTCATAAAACCTATTCTTTTTGCTGAACTATTGGCAAGTCAATGCAGATTGAGGTTACAAAATCATGACAGACGGGTCAGTGTCACATGTCATACTCATCCGAACACACTTGTCCATTGGGAATCCTGAGTAGTACACTGTATGCATACACATATGTCTTTCAACTACACCTGCCATAATAATGAGTCAGTAGCTCTATCTGTTACATTCCTAGCACGTGTGACATTTGGACATCCACAGTCTTGGTCTGCAGTCCAGTCTGTTGCACAGCAAGTAATGCTTGTCAATACAACATATAAACAACTGAGCCCTCCAATTTACAACAGAATTGGTTGCTGCTACAGCGGTTACTGCCACCCACATTAATACATCAAAGGCCTGTAGTGTGGGACACATGCCACAAATATGAGTCGGTGTCCTAAATGTCACCTACCACTCTCTGGATGGCACTATTACTTAACATATGTACCAGAGACACCTGGATGGTTATGGCTACCCTCACCCTGGCTATGCTGTGACAACAGAGCTGACACTGCTCCCTCACTGACATATACAGCTTGCTGTCCCCCAATGCGTTCACAATCCCCAGTATGACTTCAGCAACTGCAGCTTGCAACACATGCAGCAGTATGTTCAGCTACCTGCTACAGGCCTACCATGCCTTCCAAACACCTAGACTAGGGCATCCACACAATACTCATACATAAAGGGGTAGGAGGGTCAAGTGACAGGGACATGTTGTGCAGTCTTCTCGTACAACCATACACAGCTGATAGACCAGTGGCAACTGCAGCAGCATGCACAGTCAGATAAAAATGACGTATGACACTCACATCTGTCTGTCTTCTTACTGACCCCATCACACATTGTTAAACAGAAAACTGACACAGAATCAGAATGTCTGTTAACAATTACTAAACATAGCATGCAAAACTGTGGATATACCACATCAGTCCAAACAGTGGACAGTATTTCTACCTACTTTGATGCTGTAGTCCCCACACCTCAACAATGTCCTCCTTACAGGCTAGAAATAGGGTCAAGGTCTACATAAAGGCCTTAATTATAGCACTGTGTTGCCATGTCATTGGCTAATGAAAATGCAACCCAGCTGTTCTGGATGCAATTAGCAAGTGGCTATCCAAGGAATATACCCCTAGATTTCTGCACACAAAGGAGTACAGCACTATATCAGGAATAGAATTCCCCCATGTAGTGGGATGCAGCTGTGAGGAATGCAGCCATGGGAAATAGGGATGACAACACTAGCATCTGTAGAACATAACTTGGAATGACATGTTGCTATTAGTCAGCTGTCCAGCACCTACAGTCTCCCCTTTTGTCTCTGTCTGCTGTGACATAGATCACAGCTCTGGCTCCTGAGTTCCCCCAGCAATGAGGAGCTCATGTATGAATGCTAGTAGATTGTGTACATCACAATAGTGACAGTAAGTAGTGGTGGATACAAATGGCATATCACATGATGTACTGTCAGTCAGCTCCTCTCAGTCTGTGAATGTCACACAGGCATAGTTCACACTTTGTCCAGGTATCCCTGACTGTTCCTGACATACTCTGGCTAGGTCACTGTGTACTCCACACCTGTATCTCATTGCCTGAGAGCTATGGATAACATACCTGTTGACCTCCTGCAGCAGGGCAGCACTAATAGCCAGACATACTGGGAGGACACAGGCTCCGCCTCAGCAGCAGAGTGTACATATCAAGCATACAATGTAAGAGAATGAATGCAGTACCAAATATTAATGTACCTTAACTGTTTTCTGATGTGTCTGTATTGTGACAGCCAGATTTCTCACAGTCTGTGAGCAACCATTACCTATTGTCCAACTGTTTTCCAGACATCCATATTTGTCTGGCGGAGGGTCCATATATATCAGACATATGTACACATTTTGCAAATATCTGTATACTGCAGATGTTAGACACCTACAAGGAAGATAATCTGCACCACAGTTGCAGTGCTGTATGTAATTGTATAGCACATATGGTGGAATGTCCTCATACACTTGTAGTACCACTTGCCTATTTGTTAGATGATGGCTGCATGACATGGTACTGGGATGTAGCTCATAGTGGACACACCACAATAGATGGCAGTGATGGGTGTGGACACATAACAACACAGCCTGCCACTGCACATGAGCCAGAACAGGTATACCTAGTATCATATGAGGTTACTAGGCCACTGGCCCAGAGGCCCTTATAAGCTTAACCTAGAGTTTAGCCCATGTGTATGCAAGTCAGCACCCGATGCCCAGCCTGACAGGGACACAGGTGGTATCCCAAGTGTGTATGTCCTGTTAACCATCCAGTTATCCAGGTCTCACCTGAAAAGGTGTAAATAGCTACCCTGGCTGATGTAGACAGGGTGTCCATTCCACAGCTGGGTGAGTGTGTGGGACACACATCTGACCCACCAAAAAGTCCTGTTGATGACACACCAGGTTGAGGGTGTGTGTACGGGTTAATAGAGTGGAGTCTGACTTGCAGTTGTGCAGCTGTCTCATCAAGGTGGAATCCGTGATCGTCTTGTATTCCAGACAGAGGTCACCTCTGAGGAGTCCGTATGAAACTGGGTAGAGGGATGAGCTAATCTGTGTATGGTAGATGTGTAAGGCATTGGTATTCCCTGCTGGAGAACCTCTGTGACCTCCGCAGCTGCTGCATGTGTTTTGAGAGGTAAATGACCACAGGGGCAGTATACTCAATAATGGTCCTTATTGGGGGGAATACAGGGATGTTGTGACCCCCATATCCTTGGATGACATATCATTATGTATTAGGTGAGCCATGTAAAAGGTTTTCCTAACAACAGAAGCAGCATGGTGGGCAAATATCATGTTGCCATCAACCTGTGTGCACATAACCCTCTTGACTGATTGCATGCTTAGGATAATGTTATGTGGGGACATCACTCTCCCTAAAGGGGATGATGATGCATGTCATGGTATGCAGCCTGAGGCCATGTTTCTGGCACCAGTCATGCGTCTGCATGAGACCCTCTTGGCAGATGTCCATATCACTAGGGAATCCGGTGACAGCACCCAGCATTCAGTCATCAGCAAACATGGTCGGCCATAGCCCAATGGCTGTGCGCTGCACCTCAGGAGAGTACATCACACATAGCAGAGGCCCAAACACAGAACACCAGGTTACACCATTAGTTATGGGTCTACCGCTTGGGGGTATTCCCCTATGTGGATTAGGTGGGTCCTGTCAGTGCACCAGTGTGTGCTACCCATCTGGTGACATATGGACTGATGCCTAGGTGGAAGCATATATCTATGTTGGCCAAATGGGGGATACTGTCAAAGTCTTTGGCCAGGTCATGGTAGGCAGTGTACACTGTCACCCCCTCATCTACGGCTTTGATGACTGTGTCAAAGAGGTCAACCAATTGTAACAGACATGATCCGAGCCTTGACAAAACCTAACTGTGCGTGATGGAGTGTGTGGAGTTTGGCAATGTCCTTGTTAATGAGGTTCACTATTAACTGTGCCATGGCCTTGCAGATCAGCCTACTTTGGCTGATGGGTCTATAATGTGCCAGATCGGTGGATTCCTCACCTTAGTGTAAAGGGGTGACAGTGGGTGTACTCCACTCAGCTGAGACAAAGGCAGTAGTCAGGTCTTGGGGGAATGCAGTGTCTTATGGTGCTGCAAGGTCATGCTTGGAGTCATGTAGGATGCATCCTGTGATGTGATAGGCTCCTATGGCAGATGTATACCATGACTTTGAGGTTGCAGTGGTGACCTGTTCCCTACATATAAGGGGAAGGGAGCTTGTACTGGGGATGTGCTGATATACTGATGGGGGACAGGAGGTGAAGCCTACACTGAATCTGTCAGGCATCACGTATGCTATATCTACAGCATTTATATATGTAGTGTCCTTGACCACCACTACTGAGCAGATCTGAGTGTTTCCTTTGATGTTGCAGAAATATGTGAAGAAGGGGGGATGCTTATCTGTAGTGGATGTCACCAATGTGGGCTTGGAGTTTGGTTTGCAGGATTCCAGTAGTGACCTTATTTGCTATTTCAGGCTAAGGTGGCATTGCATCATATGGGCACCTGCTTCTACTTTGACTCCGACAGCAGTATGTCATCCCTGTTATAGACACTATTTATTGCAGATGTCCAGCAGACAGGTGTATGTATCCTTGCAGAGGATGATGTAGTCCTGTTGGGTATATCTGACTCCATGCATCTATACAAATGCACTTATAGCACTTTTGTGTATTTATGGATACTGGCGCCAGTTACTAGAGAGGGGGTAGGGGCTGCAAAGCCATGTATACCACCCTTCAGGTGGCTGTATTCAACTTTGGAGTTGTATGTATGTCTGACTCTAGCTAGATGGGTATTGTGAGAGATGGTGACTGCAAATGTGACTGCTTCATGGTTGCTTTGACCACGGAGGATGACACTGTAGGGATGCTGCAGTGGTTACCTGTTTTGTCTAATATCAACTCCAACAGACCTTCACCTCATGTGGGGTAGCACTTAGCTGCTCCGAGGTGTTTGCATTTCCACTGTTTATGGATCTCTAGGCATTTGTGTGCTGGCATGAGTACATCTTCCAATGCATGTTTGGGTAGTTCAAGTAACCCAGGATCAGAGTACGGACCCGAATCCTGATAGAGTTGATCAGGTCCATATAGGCAGAATGAGCTTTCTGGTCACATGTGGGGGCCAGTAGCTACCTATGATTTGGATAAGTGTCTTGGCAATGGTCAACTGCCCATGCATTATCTTCTGTGCATCATATTGCCTGTACAGCCTGGAGGTGTGTATGTCTATCATATATAGTGAAACCCCATGTCCCGTGGCTTTAGTGCCCACACTTTGGGGTCTGACTGTATGATAGGATGGGTGACCATGTAAGGGTAGGGTACTCTCTGCAGCTTTGAACCATGTGTCTGTGACTGCACAGTTGTCGGCATTTCCCAGGGTTATGAATGCTTACAATGAATGCAGATTCATGTTTAGACCCCTAGCGTTTAGGAGCAATTCCTTTAATGTGTGATGTGCTGACAGTTGTATGTTGGTAGTGTTAACCTCACCACATCTCCTAATAAAGGCACTATGGGGTGGCAAGAACCATTTCCAGAAGCATGAAGAGCCGTTGAGACAGATGGAGGCCAACTCTGACAAAGTATCATGGTCTGTTGATCATATCATCCCAGGCTTGCAGGAACTGGATCCCCCTGGAATGGCAGAGGATAACAAGCCAGTTAAGGTCAATCATTTTCTGATTGAATTGGGGCATCATTCTGGGTGACAGCAGAATGCTGCACAAGGCTAGGGCCATACCTGCCTGGGACACATAATCAGTATGCTCAATCATTTTGCACTGCGTACAAGTCCATGGAGGTACGTTTCAAGTCAGGCATGCCAACATAGACTGTGACACACTCATGACAGTACCTGTTGTTGAGATACAGCAATGCATATGTGATATGGCAGATTTTGGTACCTGACAGACAAGTAAATGTGACCTTCCCCATATACATCCTGGTGAGAGGCACATCTGTGTGTCTCACAATGGAGTCTCCTATGACTAATATGTTTTATTTTTGGTGATGCCTTCATGGATGTGGGGCACATGTGTGGCTGTGTGTGGTATGTGCTGTGGAGGGCTGTGGAGTTCACGTATGTTTTTGCCTTGGAGGTTTCCTTTGTTAGTGGATGTATATGTTGAGGACCTATGCATATGTAGGTGTGTGTTGTGTAGGTGTGGGTAGTGTGTGAGGTGTGCTGATTGTGTTGACAACTTGTTCAGTGCCAAATATGTGGCCTTCACAGGGAGAGCATGGACTGTAGGTTCCTAATATCATTGCATCTCTCAAAAATTGTGTTCCTTGGTGGTGTTTGTAGATGGCTGTCTGTTTACATGAGGCAATTGCTACACTGTGCTAGGATGCCCATGTCAACAGGATTGGCAGGGGAAACTGTAGGACATTGTGCTACCATATATTCCAGACTCTGAGGGACAAAGGCCAGGGAGACCTATGGGGTGGGCCTACAGCCAAGGTGTTTAAAACAGGAGTAGGAGGCTGACACCACTGCATAGTGTATAGACAGGTTATAAACAAGCAGTAATAGGTGCAACAGTAAAATGCAGTGGAACACCTAAGAGAACTTGCAGCAAGTAGCAGGAAACAGCAAGATCAGCAGGTCAACACATGAAGTATTGGCACTATGTTGCTGATAGCCACATACATACTGTGGTGATAGACAGCAGGGTATGATGTGGGAGGTAGCAGAGGATAGTGCTGGCAAATGTGGATGTGCAGTGTGTGTATATAATAGATAGCAATGTATGTAGTCCTGTGATGGGTCCCCCTCTTCTTGTCTTTCAGTAGTGATGTACTGACATAGGAAGTCACCATTTTCAGATGCGGAGAATGCTGCCATACTCGATGGGCTGAGACTCCATCACCACATCCTGCTGCGAAGGAGTCACCATAATCAGCAACAATGTGCTGTACTGTGGGCAGATCTCGTGGCATCTGTGAATCATGTCGGGCAACAGGAAAGGAGTTATGAGCAGGTCTGACACCGTACTACAGACATGATAAAGGGCCACAGCTGTGGCCAAGCACCGTGTTAGCACCAGTGGAGGGCCTGCCACACTACAACCACTCTTGGCCACAGAGGAGTTCCTGGCAAACCTGGGTCCAGCCACCAGCTCACAATGATCCATCACACCACATGACATCAAGGTGGGTGGCACAGCTTCCACAGTGGAGGACTGTCCAGTAAGCCTCTTGTGGTCATCGCATTAATACTGTAGCAGTAATAGAGGCAGATGTCATGTTATTCTGCATTTGTGGGGTGGGGGGTGTAACACACATGTGTGCACACATACTGAGAATGTCAGGAATGTGGGCAGAATCACAGTTCATACTGTTGATATATGCAGATATTATCCTGTACCATGCCACATTTTTGTCTGCTGACAATACCTCTATTGTGGCCATAGTCCATTATCCTGTGCAACTGCATTGTCATTATCATCTAAACCCTAGGCATGTTAAGGGCTGCCAGTTTGCCAATGACACAATTGCTGAGCTTAGCCATATTGCAATACTTGTATGTTCAGTTGTGGAGGGGTTCAATGAAGTGCATTACATTGAGAATTACAGTAACATATTTGCAGGAGTTGTAACATATGCGTACATAGTTTTGTGAAGGTCTAGGCAGTCTGCTATAATGGGGGCATTAGTATGGTGGAAAAGGGTGCACTGTGCTAAAGGTGAAGGTCCATCACATATACTGACATGTCACATATCTCACAGGTGTGTAGTACTAGCAACAGTAACTGGACATAGCTGCACTGCATTTGTTAAGAGCCCGTCTTATCTGTGTCTGTTGTGGTCTGCTTGTGTGTTGTGAATGGGATCAGTAATAAGGCGTGGTATGTATAATGTACTTTTGGCACTTCATCTCTGTGTGTGTGTGTGTGTGTGTGTGTGTGTGTGTGTGTGTGTGTGTGTGTGTGTGTGTGTGTGTGTTAGTTTATCCCCAACAGAATCATCTATCATCACCTGTTGCCCCTGTCATTGAGGGACACAGGTGGGACCCCTGGGATAGATTCATGGTATCCAATCCACTCATCATGGTTGCACTTGAGGGTCTGCATTGTACTCTGACATGTATGTGAAGTATATTCCTGAGACAAGGAAGCCTCTTGGAGACAAACCTGTCTGTCTGGCAGGTTTTGTTGATGTCACATATCAGATTCAGGCTTGTTGTGCTGGTAATGCATGAGGAAGTAGACTCATATATATTGGGCAGCTGTTGAAGGGCAGGGTCCAACATTGACTTGTAGGTGTGCTATAGTCCACCTCTGGGCAACCTGTCTGATACAGAGTGGGGCACTACTGATTAGAGGCTGTCTGCATGGGACAGGTGTTAAAGGCCATAGATTACCTTTGTGGGTATTACCATGGCCTTTCTAGATGGTGCAGATGTCTGGATAGGTACATATCAAACGAGCCATTGTACTAAATTGTTGTTCTACTGGCTGAGGACTATACAGAGATAATGTCCACCTATTTTCTGGATGCACTCTCTTTACCTATGAGTTGCACCATATAGAAGGCCTTTCTGACCACTGCCACTACATGATGGTTGAATGCGACATTGTTATCAAACTGAGTACCCAGGTCTCTCAACACAGGTTGTGTTTTTATGGGGTTGCCAATAATGTGGCAAACAGTGGGGGCATGTCCTTGCTGCATGGTCTGATGGTATTGTTTTCTGCATTTAGCTTGAGGGCAGGATGTTGGCACCAGTCTGTACCCTATGTAAGACCCTGCTGCAGTGTGTTAACATCATATGGTGGGTCAGTGACAGACAGCACTCAACTTACAGGCACCACAGCCTTAGTCAGTACCTACATATGTGGGTGGTGGCAGTTAGCATTCATGCCTTGATACATGTGGGTTATTTAGGGCCAGCAGCTACCCACAGGGCCTTGACATGTGTACATATTGCACACACATAGGCAATGCAGAGTAGGGTTGCCACCTTAATGAATGCCCAATGTGGGACACTTCTTGTTATATCATGAGAGTTGGCAGGACAAACCATTCCCACAGCAAGCGCTAAGGACAGTACTTCTCTCGGTTTGCCAATATAACATCTTATTTTTGAAGCATTTCACTACCTTATGCTATGTATGAGAGCATTCAGATGTTTCTGATGTAAAATGACTGTTTTATGCAATTATTACGCACATGTAGGAAATGTTTGTTATCCTACACTCTTGGCGTAACATGGCCTGTAACCTGCATAGAGGGACAGGTGTTGGACTGTGAAGGCTGCCAGCATAGCTAGATTGAATTTTTAAATAATTCTATGACCTTTAAATATTAATATGATCCACAGGCTTGTTTTACAAATGTAAGAAAACTGTGGTATGTTCTGAGCTTCAAAAATGTAACCATATTGCATGCTGCTGGAAGAAAGCTGATAAGTAAATGATTTTATGACTGTGTGATTTCAAGTTATGAGACAGGATGTCTGCAGCTAGAAATTCTTTCTATTGTCCTAAGATAGAGATAATTAAAAGGTTTCACACGTAAAGTGTCTTTTATTGCTGTGGCTAACTGGCATGTGCAGATTACAAAGAAATGTTAAATGTTAAGTTCTGTGAACCTGGGAAACTTAAGCAGAAGTGTCAAGAATGATGTAATCTGAAATGACAGCAGCAATGTGCATTATCAATTTAAAGGCTATCTCAGAAAGTAAGAATGGCATTTTGTATTTTGTTCTGAATCTGACAAGAACTCACCAGCACTTGCTTTGCACTGTAAGTAGGATCTTAGATCTTAGTATTTTTCTTAGAGATAGATAGAGATAGCAAGATTAGTCTAGCTGTTTTCTATATTTATGTGAGACTATCCTACAATATTGTTATAAATAATTTCCTGTGATTTCTGAACTCTCTAATGTCATTGTGTTGAGTTAATAAGTATTGTTTTGTGTTTTTATTATTTATTATTAAATATATTTAACACACACACACACACACACACACACACACACACACACACACACACACGTGCACACATACACACACAGTTATCTGTTTTGAGATGAGAATCCCTACTTATCTAGCTGTAAGTACTATGTGCTACATACTTATCGCGTGTGCCATGGAGCTTATGAACATGGAGAGTATCTAACTGTGCATCTAAGGTGGATGACAACAGCAGGTCCTGTAAAGTAATCCAATGGGGCATTAACAGGGTGGAACAGGTCTTAAAATGTATTGTGTTACACACACATAGGCAAGACATACACACAGCTTTAGGGGGATATACTAACACAAATGCACTGAGCTGCCATTGTTGGGATTAGGGATTTATTTAGCTGTATACACCATAGTGCTATGTACTTATTGCATGCACCACAGAGCTGATGTATATGGAGAGTGTGTAACTGTGCATCTAAGGTGGATATGACATCAGCAAGTCCTGTAAAGTAGGCCAATGGGTTGTTCACAGGTAGGCACAGGCTTTAAAATGTATTGGTATTGCACACACAGAGGCAAGAAATACAAACAGCAGCACAGGGATACACTTACACAAACTCACTGAGTTGCCATTGCTGGAATTAGAACCACTACTTTATCTAGCGGTATACAATATAATGCTATGTAGTTACTATATGTGCCATGGAGCTTATGCATTTGGATAGTGTCTGCCACTGCTGTTGGGGTAGATGACACCAGTACCTGCTGACAGAGAGGCCTCTGTTGTGGAAGACACTAGTCACAGGGCCATACAATGAGTGACCATTGCAAAAATGTAGGCCTGTTGGGCTTGTGTATTCTGCTGTATGTGGAATATACACAAACACACACACAAGGTGGCTGATGTGAGATGACAGCCCCTACCTATCTACTATTACACAGTAGAGCTCATTGTACTATTTGCATGTGCCACTGGTTACAATTGGTGGACAAGTGGCTGCAACACTACATCACTGTATGCCTTTCTGGGTCTCACTCTCTCTGTCTCTCTCCCACTCTGTCTGCCTCTCTGTATATGATACATGTTACTTATATATTAAACTCAACAGATCCAGATATATCTTATATGTGCCACATATGGATAGATAAGGGTAATCATATCTGATGGGGCTAGGGAGAGACAGTTAAGGTATATATATATCTGTCTGTATGCACAGAGATATACAGGCATCACAGTTCTATAGTCAGATGTGGGTTCAGACATGGGCTGAAATTAGCTAGGTGTAGGAGCATGCCCAGTATGACCATCAATACTTACAATGGAACTCCAGGCCAGACCTACCTGTACTCCAGTCCAGGATTTTGTGTGCTACAGCCAATTGTATGCTGAACCTGATTAAACAGTCCAGCACTTCCCTGATATAATGCCTGAGTGATTTCCTGGCTGTGTGCTGTATATAATAGCTGACTCATTTCTAGGGTGTGTACAGAGTGTATTGGACTGAACAGAGTTTTGCATAATATGTCTGGTACATTTTACATAGCACTGTGATTTCTAAGTACGTCAGTGGCAGATCATTATAGATTGATGTGAGGACCTGCTGACAGACATTTGGGTTACCAACTCCATACACTTCAGGGAACCCATGCTATTTTATTTTATTTTATTTTTATTCTTTTCCTGACATTATGCTATTGTATTACTCTTATATATTGTTACTTGATATTGTACCTATGGAGCTTTTCTCCCCAGGACTCCATTGAAAATGGGTTCACTTGGCCCAATGGATCATCCTGGCAAACAAACTTCAAATAAATAAATAAATACTGTATGAACTGTTCTAATCTGCACTTTCTACATTTGTCTGCCAGTAGTTCTTCCTTCCCCTTATATGTGGGCCTTTGTCCTGCCCTGCTCCAGTTCCTGGCTTTGTCCACAGTTGCTGCTCTATGTAGTTGTGGGTGTGCTGTGACTGGAGTAGGAGATGTAACACAACACACTGGGTTACGGACTTCACACCTCTGACTATAGCTGTTTTGCAGGTTGTCCACCATTGTGTCCCATATGTCTGCTCTGGTCCTCAGATGGTTTGTGTTGTACTGTTATTATAAGGCTACGTGTTGCTAATACATCTTAAACTCTAACAGCCGAAAATCTGGACATTGCTATATATAATGGTGGGACACAGGCGCAAACACGTGGACAAGATTTTAATATTGCTCTCCTTCTCAGTCTGGGCCTATTGTCAGCATCAGCTTCATCACTGACCTCAGCCTCAAGCACATACAGATGTATCAGATCAGCAGCAGCCCCTAGCATTTTGTCAGTTAAAATTCCCAAGTGTGTACTCCAATGGTGCAGAGTATGTGGGAAAATCAGATTGTAGGGTGTATGCATACTTTATAATGGTGTACTGTAGTTGCAACCTGTGTGATTGGCTCATTATGCAGCATTCCACCTGATAGGTATAACACTGGTTTACCTTTACATGTGCGTATTGCACACGGGCAACCGACAATTGTTCGAAAGACAGTTTGCAAGGTTTGCAAACGTCGAACGGAAGAAGGTTCGAATGTGCAATGAGCGAATGTGCAGTGAGATTAGCCTGTTGCACATTCGATATTCTGGGGCAGATTGCACTATAGTGGGGAGTTGGAAATGGTTCCTTTCCCTGCTGTAGTGCGATCTCGTAGTTAGAATAATAAAGTAGGGGGGTGTGGGGGGTGCAGGGGGGCTTGCCCCCTGCATTACACTTTCTCTAATTTTGTTGTCGACATTTATGTTCGAAACTCAGCGAATCGGCTGTTCGATTTGCTGCTTTTCAAAAATTAACAACTGTCGCTGTTTCCAGTTTTGTTTTTTCGATGTGAATATATGAATACTCGCACAAGTGTGATTTGTGATTATAAAGGTAAACCATAACACTAGGGTTTTGAATGGGCCAGTGTCTGTTGAACAGGGCTTATCAGTCATTTCTACCTGATTGGCTTCCACAGGCTATTTTCTTTCTTTTTTTTCTTTTCTATTTTCTAATTCTTTCACTGCTAAGCAGTGCAGTGTGTTGCACAAACCTGAGGAGCTAGGGTAAACAGTGCTTAGCAGTTTTGACACTTGCCCATGCATGGGCATGCTCAGCATTTCGAAAATCAGCTAAAACATGTGCCACGGGGCTAAACACAGCTCAGCAGCATCAGACACCCCCCCCCCACTTAGCTGTGCTCAGCTGAGTGCAAACAGGCACCGCTGTGCTCCAATCTGCTTACACATACTGTGACACACACCCTTTTGATGTCATCTATCTGTTGCACTACTACTTACATGGTTCTAGCCCTACCACTGGTTGTATCTGTGGACACTGTAGCCCTTTTTGCTATTCAGTAACCCCCAACTCATTTACATACAGCTAATTGAGTATACCCTGGATATTTCCCAAATCCAGAGCCTGCCTCCATAGCAACCACTGGCACCTGTCATTGTAATACTGCATGCTGGGCACTATAATGCAATATTTTTGCAAATGTCTAATTTTCATTTTTTACACTTTTTAATTTTTTTTTTTGTCATAACAGCATGTTTGCCTGTTGCTGCATGCCGCATAAATGTAATATATGTATTAAAAAATTAATATTTTGTAATGATTTGCATTGCTTTCTGGACTCACTGGCCATAGTTTGGGCCATTTGCATGTCTACAGTGCCATATCCACCCTTTTTTGGGGCTTTTACAGCCCCTGTTTAAATTTTACAGTCTGGTACATGGTTTCTATCCATCTACATTTCCTACACCAACCCGGCATCTACACTGGTGCATTTCTGCTTCTTGGATCATAAATCAACCTCATTTGCATGGATTTCCGCAGCTTAAGAGGTGATTTGCATTCCACGGACACTAGAGTGTCCACACACTCGTACATGCCCCTCCCCCTCTTTACTGGATTGTTGGGTGGCCATATTCTATGTTGAGGCCATGCCACTATACCTACATGGAGAATCACTCCATGTAGTCTTTATTGAATTCCCCCATTTTCTATAGGAATATTATAGAAATCAGTTCTAAAAACATTGCTTTATCAATTCTGCTGTTACCATTACTGTTGTATAATAATTTCTAGTATGTACTGTTAAAAAAGAAAGATATTTTAGACACTTGTTATACTTACCAAAAGACTCAACCAGATAATACAGTCTTCTCTTCTCTTGCTGGATTTCTTCCACAAGAGAAAAGGATAATTTTCTTTAAATGTATTTGAATTTCTTCCACACATAAACATAAATATGTTGAATATCCTCTTTAAACATGTATTTTTTCTTATCATTTTCCATTTTATCTTTTATATGCATACATGTATGAATTTCTACAATACTTTACTAATATTCAATTTAATTCAAGAGGACAGTAGAGAAATATGAAACAAGTCTTGAGTTTTGTTTTCAAAATGCATGGAACACATTTTTCTGGTTTAGCTGAAGTGCAAAGGCTAAAATGTATCAGTTCAAGGAAGTAAGCATTTCCTTTTCTGTAGAAGTGTGTCTGATTGGTAAGTAATACTGAAGTAAAACAACATGTGCTCTGAAGACTTCTGTGCTAGTCATTCTCTTAGCTATATAACCACCACCTCTCCCCCAACCTGCAATCTAATTTTCATGTGGTCTCATTTTAGCCATTTTGTATGTGCAGCTATAAATACTTATGAACAACAACTAAGTTAACCATTTTTTTAGTTATATCCAAAGAAATACTAAAGGTAGCACACAGCAGAGTATCCAAATGTAATCACAGTCTGATGCAGTCTCTTGATAAAAAGATGCAGGTTTATTGTAACCAGGTAAGCGCTTTCACAAATCTATTGTTTGCTTCATCAGACCATCATGACACATACCAATTACAACTTAAATAGTTAGATGCACTGAAAGTGTTATTCAAACCAACCAATAATATACATCCTATCCAAGACCTCACTAAACACATAACAATTCGTATTTAAAGAGCACTAACCTATCTAGAATATACACAATAGATACCAAATATGTAAAAACATATATAAATGCTATAAATCTATAAAAAACTACAGCAAACACATAAATAATTCAAAACAGAATCAATTGAAACATAGAGCATGAAGCTATTGTCGGTGGCTGTCGAGGAGTGGAGATTTGTTTCTAATTCATTTTTTTTGTTATATTTATGTATCTCACAGCAGAATTGCTTCATGTAATATTTTTTGTTACAACTTTTTCCCTTCAATGGTGAAAAATTATAAATCAGTAACTGAAGCTTTTGTATCATAACTTTATATATCCAGTCAACATTATTGGTACCTAAACAGTAGTGAAGGATTTATAGGTTCGTAAGTTGATAGGTTGGTACTAGTCTATCAGCCCTAGGGCCTATACAAGCCTAGCCATAACAATTCCCTGGCTGTTTCTTCCCACACTATTTACTTCCCTGGACCCCTGTCTAGCAGGGCAACTGACGTGATCCCCGGGGTGAATTTCCTTTCTCCCATCCAATCATCAAGGTTCCTTTTGAAGAGGGCCAAAGTTATCTTTACAGATTATTATTTTAGTACTCTTAACATTTCTATTTATTATTGTAACCTGTTAGCACAGTATTAGTGTTCCTCTTTCTTCAAAAGATTGATGTCTGATAACAGGTATGCTACTCATATTTTATGCATTTCATCATATCAATACAACTAAATATTTTTAGGTACACATATCTGCATCTGCAAGCACATGTAGTTATGCAACTTTTAACCACCTTTTTAAATTATATATATCGATAAAAATAAATATACAAGTATTTATGAATTAAGAAAAAAATTGCTTTCAGTAAAACTCTGGCTTTCTTACCATAACCTGGTCAATCCATGAGACCAGCTGGTCAAGCCTAAGCTTTTGCAAATAAACCTTATATCATCATACCTGTGATGGCACTGCTGACCCGAACAGGTTATACCTGTCAGAGTTGACAAGTGGTCACCCACCTCCCACCAGATATTGATTTTTTTCACATAATGTGATGTGTGCACACCTGGATCTTCTCCAGGTACTAATCACATGAAAGGTAGAGCTCTCTTTGTCAAACCAGCTAGGAGCACGGCCTCATGTCTTCGCAAGTGCTGCCATCATTCAAAAAGGCAGACCCAGAATAAGGAAAGCATGTTGAAGGCTGTATTAAGCAGAGTTAGAACAACTCCTTCTTTGGTGTGACATCACCTTGACCAAACCCCTTTTTGCTAGCAATCACATTAGAGCAGGTACTGATACTGCTGGCAAGTTTGGTGTAACCAAAACTACTTTGTCACATACTGATTTTTCTTAAAGAAAACCCTTATCAGTCCTTTTCATATGCCATAAATTATTTTTAAATGTATGGATAATAACTGCCATTATTAATGCTTATTGATAAAAGTAAATTTTTATATACCCTAACAGCAGTATGTGTAATGTTTTTTTCTTTTTTAAGGTGGAGAAAAATAAATGCCAACAGGAATGTGAACAATTACTTTTAAGACTGTATGACATGTAACAGTTGTTAGGATGTGAAAGACAATGTTGGATGGGCAGGGATTAAAATGCAGATTTCTTTCAACCTGACATTCAAATAATCCGATTTTTAATTTTACGACTATATTTTTATTTTGCCTGGTTGAGGGCAATCAGCATGCCTCCACGGATAGCTTGGCATTACTGCAGAGTGCTGTGGAGTTCACAAATGTCCACCACTTGTCCGTGTCTTTCTGAAAAATGTTCATGCTCTTGGATGTATGTTCACAATCAGCAGGATATTGAAAAACGCTGATATAGGTTCACAGGTTCATAGGCTGATGCCAGGCTATTGGCCCAGAGGCCCTTATAAGCCTAGCCAAGAATTTCACCCATGTTCCCACAAAGGCAGCACTTGTATACCTGGGACACATTTGCACAACACCATGATTCATAGACATGTATATAGATTAGCCTAATTTGCATGACATGTATAAATCACCCTTAATTTATGCCAATATGTTAAGTATCACCATGTCAATTCACAACTAGAAGTGATAGGTGGCAAATATCTTAGAATTCTGCAGACATCTCAAAGTAAGGAAGATTTTGTAAAATATTTATTATTTAGTATTAGATCCTTTAACAATTATTTTAATATTGATTTAAAGGTCAGCAGCAATACATTTTAATGTGTAGTGAACATGTGTTCATACCATTGGATAACTGGTCATATTAGCCATTTTGAAGTTGCCTCCCATGACATGCAGTACATTAATTTTAGGAAATGATCATTAAAGAAGTATAATGTAGTGATTGTGCATACATGGGAAAATGTTTATTGTAATTGATAACTTTCAATTTGTAAAGGACAGGAATAGAAGTGTACTGCTCATAATGTTCTATTTCTGACAGTGAGGGAAAAATGCATGACAATGGCAGACAGTAGCACAGGTTGTTTTTTCTGTAAGTACGGTCACTGAATAAACTGTAGTTTAGATAACATTTCTGTTTGCATATACTGTGGGAGGCAAGAATATAGCTGGTCAATGGTTTCTACTTTAACAGCTGATGTCATCCAAACAGTACTGTCACATTTGTCTGACTGCAGCATTCCCCACCCTTTTCTTTCTTTTCTTTTTCTTTTTTTTCTGTAGTACTGATGGAGAATAAGGGCTCAAAGCACAGACATGATAACTTTAACCATGAAGAAAATCATGTTCTTATAGCAGCACTTAGGACATATGAGAGACTTAATTTTGGAAAAGAGGGACCCAGACAAGTTGAGAGCCTGGAGTCAAATACCTTCTCCCCATGGGTATGACTATGATACAGAAGATGGTGTAACAGGAATAATTAGAGGTGGTGCGGACACTGTTCCAGCTAACCAATGTGTACAGCAGGATTTGCATCCATCAGCTCCTGAAGGTCAGTTTAAAATGTACACCTTTTATACTCAAAATGGAATGGTTTTAAAAACTGCTGTAATGAAACATGCAACAATTCAGTATTATTAGTTGAACCTTGTACATCATCAAGTAATGAAAATGAATGCAGTGTGCATGGTAAGTAGCCCATTCACCCCTTTGTAAGCATACTGTACTGTATAATGTTGCATTGTTATTAATGTTTTGCAATACTATCTTTTGTAGAGTTACCATCAGAAACAAACAGTTCAACCGTACCAGTAAACATGGATAAAGTAAACAGCTGAATTGGAGTTGCTGCTATTGCTGCTGTTGATGATAACTGTGATGAAAGGAGGTAATACCAGCACAGCTAGCTGGAAATTTGTAAATAATTATATGTCATTTGTGAATATCAAACTGATTCATGAAAGATTCTGGTGTTACAAATGTATTAGAACTGTATGTCATGTTTATATCAAACTGATTTGTACAGATATTTGTGTTGAAAAGGTATTTGTAAAGTGCTTGTGTTTGAAATGTATGCACAGTGTGCCTAACTGGGGACAACAGAAATGTACATGCACTATTGTAACTGTTTAAATGTACATGTTTTAACAGAGGAAACTCGAGGGTTAACGTATGTCCAGCAAACTTTACACAAATATCTGAAATTAAATCACTTTATAGATTAGGCCATAAGGATGCTATTTCACATGTTTCAAGGAAGCCAGAGGCATATAGTCTGTACTAGGAAGCTTTCTTTATTGTCTTTGGGGTGAACTAATTATTAGTCTTGAAGTGTGGAGGAATGCAAATGTTTTATGACTTCCAGCACCTTCCAAAGATCTGAGCAAAAGCTCTTGTTTGTGTATTTTTACAGGTAAGTGCTAAGTCCTGCCAGCTGCCAGCAATGGGGACTTTGCATGGGAACTAGAAGTCAGAGCTATCACGGTAGTAATATTTTAGATATTATTTTGAGAAGCCATTTAGAGAGACAGAGCATTCAGTATTCTGTCTTGGGCCCGACAACAACAACAAGGACCAGTCACCACATCATCTGCCTTGCTCTATTAAGTAAGTTATTAGGGTATAGTAACTCTCTTAGGTACAGTTAAGAATATAATGAAACTTAGTTTAGATATTGTTTTTCTTTATTTGTCTGAACCTGTCCTACAATATTATTTTAAATATTTCCTGTGGTTTTGAACTCTGATGTTACTGTGAATATATGCTTAGTATTGTCTTGTTCTTTTATTATTTATTATTAAATATATTTAAACCTTTCATCGTGGCTGATCTTTGTAGAGATATTTAAGTTCTGAGAGTACTTGCATATTTATTTAGTGACACTGTGTGGGCCACTCCTAATAGCCTTGCTCTTGATCAAACTACCATTTGTATTAGTATTAATATTACATAGTAAAATCGGACACCCTTTGTTAAGAGTCTTAAAGTAGCTGGTGAGTGGTTCTGGTGGTAGTGGTAAGTACCTTATAGTCTGGGCAAAAGTGGGACATAGCTAGTAAACCTGTGCCAGCCTTTTCCAGGTGTGTGTATATGTAAAACAAATCTCCAAGAGTGTGTGTGCCAGCTACTTGGTCATGGACACAAAGCACTGGTTGGACAGAAAGAGTGTTGGAGGACTTGGCTTGGGACCCTGGCTAAGGACTCAACTCTATAGTTGTGTCAGTGGGGAGTATTATTGGGGATCTGGAGAAAGAGGGAGAAACCAGCCCCGGACTGACTGTGGTCTCTGTGTGCTCTTAAGGTAAATTGCATTTGATGCAGATTGTTGCATCTGGAAATTCTGTGTGTGTACCTGTTATCCTCCCAGTGACTGTCCCCCACAGGTGCCAGTGATGAGGACTGAGGCTGCTCGATCACTGGCCCAAAGGTGGAGGGTTGTCACAATAACAGCAGTCTAAGGGAAGTGGCAAGCAGTCTCCAACTTTAATGGCAGGTTCCCTCACTTCACCTCACATGTTAGTAACTGCACAGAAAGAGACAGTGCATCACAAAGTCAAACATAAGCTGACATTCCACTCATGCTTGTACAGCAGAAACAACCCTGCATTTCTACACCAGTATCTCCACACAGAGAAGAACACTTTGAGGATGATGCAGGCATTCTGATACCACCTTGTCCACAGTGACACCATTACAAAGGGATGCCAGATGCGGGAATTATTTACAACTCCCCCATTAACACATAAAGCATTGGCTGCTGAACAAGAAATGTGCTACAACAGTGTTAGGGCTTAGAGCACTGCAGCAGAGAGTCAGCTAGAAATGGTCAAAGTCCTACAGGGTATGCATGATGATTTCCAGCACTACTTTGAAATGGCAGAGAAAAGGGATAATGCCATGGTATCACTGGTGCAGAGTATGGTGGCACACAAAGCATCAGTTGCAGCCTTCATTTGTACACTAGTTAGGATATACTAGAGTGAAGCTGGACTCAGTCTTACAAGAGGCAGTGGATGGGGTACTGTCCGGACACATGGGTGAAAAATCACATGATACTACTGCTGCTTGTCAAGACAGCAATGTCAGTACTGACAGTGAACAATCCAATACATTTTATACAGGCCATGTCAACAGTCATGTGCACCTAGGAGAACCTCATGTTCCAAGTCATGGTCACACAGCAGTGTCAGGTCAGTGACAGCAGGATCACCTTCTTTCAGTAAATCACACCATTGGACTAACTCACTTTATAGTTCTTAAGGTAGTCCATCCTTCAAATCAGTTTCGCCATCACCAGGCCTATCAATAGGAAATGTGTATGACTCATTTGATACAAAACTACTGTGAATTACATTAATTGACAAATCTTTCTGTTTAGCTGAAATAGAGTTTTGCTGGAGTTGAGGGGTGGATGCATATATACTAAGTTATTCCCTTTATAGCTATTGGTTACACCATACTGTGAATTCGACTCATATAAAGAATGTTCTGTTTAATTGGAATGGGATTTTGTGAAAGAAGGAAGTCTGTGTACATCTATTAGCAGACTTAAATGAACATTGGACAAAAAAACAGTGCTACACTGATTAATGTTCCTAATAGTTGTTGTTTGTCTTTTTGGCTTTTCCTGGTTAGGTGTCGCCACAGCGGAACTCCGGTCTGCTAATAATTGGCAGTACATTTTTATGGTGCCGAGTTGCCAGCCTGATGTCCAACCTTCAGCGAAGGCACACCCATTCACCCATGTCTTTCAGAGGCCACTCGACCACGGGGAGGAATTAATGTTCCTTCTAGTGGCAGTCACATAAAACATTGCAATAGTAGTGAGAAAACATTTTCAGACCTAACACGTCATAAGGAAATGATACATTAAAATAAGCACCCTGCCATGTGAACTTAACTGATGTCACTACACCTTCTTCACTGCACAAATGATGACAGTTTCTGAAGTCAGAATTTATTTTGCATGATACTAAAAACAATCTGATGTGCAGTACAACAGAATTCAATAAATAGAAGTGGCATATATAGCAGAATATTTCATTGTTGGTATTACTTTATATTGCATAGTGAATAATTAATTAAAGCAAAAGTTATTCAGTACAGCAGACACAACTGCTGACTTATTTATTTATTTGATGCCTTTCAGCATCACTGGACAAGAATCAGTGAACAGTCAGCAAATGGATAATAATAATACAAAACAATTTTAAGATGAAAGAGAATGTCAGATGAGCAGCAGACCAAGTATCGCATAGTATATTCCACAAATATCTCTGCATGCATCAGTTATACTCTATGTGGTTTTTACAAAAAGGAAACACTAACCTGAATGTCCTGGTCCATAGTTCTGAACTAGACACTGTTGTTTAACCTGCACAGCTGCATGCCGTGCATGAGCCTGCTGCATGGGGCTACCTTATGGCTGGTCAGCATTAGTCAAAGTAGGACTAGAACTAGTAGCTGCAGTGAGAGCATGGCTCACTTTACCACCAGACTGGTGCATGATCATATTATGCAGAATTCAACAGGCAGTAATCATCCTGTGCACAGCAGCTGGGTCAGTCTGAAGGGCACCCCAGACTCATCCAGGCACTTGAAATGGCTCTTGAGGAGGCCATACACCCTCTCAATGACAATATAGATCTGGGGCAGGGATGTGTTATATGTGTCCTCTGCAGCCCCAGAATATTCCTCACTGAAGTCATGAGCCATGGCTACAATGGATATCCAGAAACCCCTTTACAAAAAAAAAAAAAGAAAGAAAAATGGGGGAATGGGGGGAAAAACAGATAAATAAACATTACTATATAGCAATAAAGTTTAACTTGAATGACTACTTAAATAACATAAAAAAAAGAAATTCAGCTTACCAACAGGATGACCACTAGGAATCCTACCATGCAGAAAGAATTGGTAGAGTGAGCTAGTATGCCAGATATGGGAATCATGTGCACTACCAGGATGTTGGGCAGAGATATTGGTGAAGCACCCCCATTCATCACACTCTGCCTAGTAATTGGTGGAATGGAAGCCATTCCTACTGCAGTGCCACTTACCCTGTGGATTAGGAAGGGTCCTAATTGCAACATGGGTGCAATCTATGGCACCAAGTACCTCAGGGAAATGTATCAGCCCATAAAAGGCATGCATAGTTCTGGCGTGGTCCTGAGATAACACTGGGAAATAGATGTAGTGATCCATACGTGCCAAGAGTACATCCAGGAACTGCATCCGTATTCTGAAGTCAGAAGCCTGTGAGATCCCCAGTGTGTCCCCAGTCTGTATCTGTAAGGTCTCCACAGTGAGTATAGTAAAGGATGTACATACATTGATGTCCACAGGAACAGGAAGTTCACACATTCCTCCAGTGTCCCTAAAACATGCCAATTAAGACCCTTATAATCCCTGTCCACTCTAACCCTATCAAAGATTTCCTGATTATCAAAATTATAATGAGTAATCCTTTGCTTATATTTTCACCTTCTTGTCAGGTGAGCACCACTGAGGACAAGTGGTTTTGACCTGGCTAAGATAAACAACTCCAATCCTGACATAGCAGAGCTCACTGCAAGAGGTAGCATTTTTCCATTTGCAGCTCTGATAGCTTATCTGCAACCATTGTGATAAAGCAGAAAAAATTAACTATGATTTGCCGATGGTGCAAAATAGACTTCATTAGCATACAAAGATTTACATAATTTCTCATTTCCATCTTATTATTTGCTTATTTGCATACGTACATTCGAGGTCACCGGGCATCGACATAAATGGCCTCTATGAATCACGGCTCAGCTGCACTCATTCAAGCATGCCCCCGACAGCCTTAATGCATTTGAGTAACTGACTATGAATACCGGTAATATATATATATATATATATATATATATATATATATATATATATATAGATTATATATAGATATATATAGATATATATATATATATGTATATATAGACATACAGCTATAGATAACAATTATGATAGCAAGCTGTTTTTTCTGTTTTCTCAAATAAGTGGTAATTGACTCATGATATGTCAATCACAATCCATCAAGACTCTTAGACTGACCACAAAGAATGAGGAGACATGGAATTAACTCATGCATGATCCATGTTAAAGCCAATTCTCAAGATTTGCTAAGTTAAATTTCAGTGGATTACGCTTGGCATTCTATGAGTCAGTTACGATCTATTCTGGAAAAGTGAATAGAATTGTGTACATGTGTGTGTGCCTGTTTACACATAGTCAAGTACAAAATGAGTGAAGTTCTAGCTGGTCAAATTGAACTTTCCAATGCTGAAATTACTGACCACCATTTTTCATAGGAAATCATTTCCGGCAAACACCACGCCAGTAGCAATTCATTTGTTTTGACTGATTTTCCTTTTCTTCATGTTGGTATGACCATGGACTTGGCATATATGAGTTTCTGGTTTTGGGGGCCTTATTCCTTTGCAAAAAAAAAAAAAAAGAAGTAGTTTTAATTTTCTGATCAGGTTGATTTCCTGACCTGTTATGCTTGGTAAATCGTTTCTTCACTAAGTTGCAATTCAACAAGTCATAGTGCAAGTTTATCTCTGTACAAGTAGATGTTAAAGCTATAAATAAATGCCTATATTATACTGTGTTAGTATGGTGCAAGTGATGCTGCTTTAATACATATTTTTGTTTCCCTTGGAACCCAATTAAAGCAGGAGAAAGTGTAGTATTTGGACTGCACCCAGCAAGAGCAGATCTAATCAATCTGAGCAGCAGTAAGCAGCATGGAACCTCTCTTTGATCTTATATGTTAGGCATATTTAATTTAAACCTGTCACAACAATATTGACCTCTTAAATAAATTGGATCCCTGTTATTAATGAGAAGGGAATTATATGTCCCTGCTGCAAACCCAGAATGCCATTATGGGACTCTAAATACATAAGCAATAAGCTCATATTAGATTTAGCTTCAATCTTCACAGACACATTATTAGTTGTCAGATCTTGTATCTAAAAACAGCAAAATCCAGATTACATGCATAATGAAGCATTCACCCAGGGCCAGTGCCACCATTAAAGTGAATTAGACATTTGCCTAGGGTGCAGATCATAAGGGGTGCAAAAACTATACTCATTAAAACCAAGGACGGCGTGTTCTCCTTTAAGGAGGACCATGTATGTGCACACATACATGCCAAACATGGATGCAAACCTCATTCCGCACTTAGGGACAGAATTTAAACTAGCCATCTTGCCAGTATGAGTGTGTGTGTGTGTGTGTGTGTGTGTGTGTGTGTGTGTGTGTGTGTGTGTGTGTGTGTGTGTGTGTGTGTGTGTGTGTGTGTGTGTGTGTGTGCGTGTGGATGTGTGTGTGTGTGTGGATGTGTGTGCGTGTGGATGTGTGCATGTGTGCGTGTGTGTGTGTGTGCATGTGGATGTGTGCGTGTGTGCGTGTGTGCAAGTGTGTGTGTGTGTGTGTGTGTGTGTGTGTGTGTGTGTGTGTGTGTGTGTGTGTGTGTGTGTGTGTGTGTTTAAGTTAAGCCCATTCCCTTCAGCTCGTGGTGTATCTCATTGTAAGTGTTTGAGCTTTACTTTTTGTATTGCAGCTAAGGTCTCTACAAATTTAATTATTCTATTGATTTGTTACTGTCAGCATTGTTACTGTTGCAGAACTGGTCTCCTATTTATACAAGTTGTAGACAAAGTGTTACAATGTATCATTTTCCAGTCTGACTTGGTGCTTAGTGTGCTTTGTGCTGCTAGCACTTACAGATGCTATAGTATCAAACTGGATTGCTACTCCTCATCACTTTTGTTTAGTACATACTTTTTAGTTATAATAGATGCTAAGCGGTCTGACTGAGTGTTCTGTGATTCAGTTTGAAGGAAAGCATAAGTTAAATACGGAACACTATATTACGACTAAAAGTCCTGTTTTGCTGCCAAGTCAGAGCGATCCTTAGTTGTTTTAACTGCTGTACCATGAGACCCTAAGGAACCTATTTACCAACCGGGGTTACCCACAGGGTTTGGTAGACGATTTGACAGTTGAAGTGACACATAAAAGAAATAGTGGTTTTTATAAACCACTTCTTTCTAATATGTCTTTAATGCCCGTTAGTTAGGGGTCACAAGTTGACACCACTGCAAACGTAAGTGTTTTAGATACAGTCCCAGTAGTCACTCCAACTACTGTGTTCCCATGCAGTTTCATCTCGACATTCAACGTGAATTCCTTAGCAATACAGAATATTTTACACAAGAATTGGGCTTTTATTTGCAGCAACGGATTGATGCTCAACAAATTAGGTGATAAACCAATGATGATGTTTAGGAGAGGGAGGAATATCAAGGACCTCCTTCAAATGAGCACACTTGTAGAGAATAGTTGTAGAATAAAGGGGTCTTTTGCTTGTGGGTCATGTAAGTTTTGTACTCACATAAAAACAGATAGTACTTTTTTCCTAGAAGGTAGAAAATTTTTTATTAGCCATAGAGTAAATTGTGACACAAAGTCGATTATCTACATCGCATTTTGTTCATGCTGTCCTGCCTTTTATGTCGGGAAAACCGATAGAAGGTTTAAAGACAGGATTTATCAGCATGTTTATGCTATCAAAAACAAGAAATGTGAAAACGCCTTGGCTAAACATATTGATTCTTTCCCCGAGCATGCTTTTCTGTTTATGGGGATTGATCATCTACCAGCTTCTTTTAGGGGTGGCCCTACATCTATGTTACTGGAAATTCGAGAGTTAATATGGCAGCTCAAGCTGGATGCTTTTAATGCACCTGGCTTGAATGAAAGCTGCAACATAGCACCTTATTTGAAGCTCAAGTCATATATGAGGTGACGCCCTAAGGGCACTTTTTGCCACTTAAGTAAGTGACATTTTAGTGTAGGTCCTGTGTTACTTAGATGTTATTACATTAGTGGTTACTTTTTAGTTAGGTCTATTGTCAATGTTTTTCATTTTAACATGGTACATTTTACCAGCACTGGCGTTGCTACTAGTTGCCACTGCTTACTAAGTTGTGTTAAAATATAATTAAAAAACATCACCTAGATAGAGTTAGCTGCTTTTGCAGTTATTTTATTTATGTTTATTTATGTTTTTTAGGTAATACACTGAAAGCATTTAAGGAAGGTATGCTTTTGAGTATGCTGTCCTATTTAACATTGTATAAACATCTTGCATTACATGTATCTAAGCGTATTCATATTTTTAATGGGTTGCCACTTTTCGTTCAAAAGTGATGACAAAAATTTTTAATTTGTGTGAGACCATTATCTCATTTGCTCTAAGGTTCATTTTTTATTTGTGGTAACTAATTGATGTATTTAATTAATACGGAGGCACAGCCTCACTCTCAAAAGGGGAGTGTTATTTAAAAAGCGCAGTTTTCGCGCTTTTCTGAACCTCTGATGAAGCTACCTACCTAGAGTGGCGAAAACGCTGTTTTGATTTGTAATTGTGAATAAAAGTGAGCGTTAAGGTTTTACCTGGGAGCAGTTCTTTCATTACACTTTGGAACCTTTGCTTTTGCTGGTTTGTACCATGAGAAATATTATAGCAATGTAGTTATGTAAATGTCTGTGTTGCGATATTTAAGTACTGTTATATACAATTGCTGTGACAGTTTACTACTGCTATATCTGTGATAGAACTGTCTCTTTAAATTCATGGGCTACCTAAATTATCCGGTACATAACACTAAGTAAGGTGTTTTTTTATGTCAAGGGCTTCATATGCGAATGCAGAACAGTTGCCTGAGCCTTTTTTACTAAACACTTTGTACCTGTGTAAATAGTATAATGTGCTGCTACTCTTAAACCCAATACCCTTCCTGCCCGGGTGATAATTTATTATTTCAGCTACTTTTTACAGCACTTCCCTCTCATTCCCCTTTCAGAGACCTTAACGTAATAATTGTTTTTGTCTCCATCTTTTCATTTAGTGACTAATGTTCCTGCAAACGGGTTCTCTTTCAGTCCCCACTTGCTGAATCCTTGGCTATCGATTGCACCTGCAGTGAAGAAACCAGCAACAAGGACTCAAGGGCTTTAAAAAGAAAATAAGTTAATGTAGGTGTCTAGCTATGTTTCCCTCTTAGCCTGGTACTGTAGAAAGTACCTGGTCTAAAGCAGAAATAACTGGCTGCACCCATGGCTAGGGACAGCAGCTGCTCCCCACCCCCATCAGCTATAAATACATTCCCCAGTAAAACTTTTCTTTTTAGTTATCAGTAAACCAAGATAAAGCTCTAGGCAAAATAAAGGTAACCCAGTAGATACACTGGAATTGCCCACTTGTAAAATAGAGGCAAAAAGTTACTTAAACTGCCACTTTTTGTCTGCTTCAAACTCGGTATCTACCCAGCTGAAATCAGGTCTATAGATTGTTTTTCCCTACTAGATTCTAATAACTCCTAACAGTTTGGCTATTTAGACACTTACCCTGCAATCTTTACCCTGGGGGGTTCTAGCCTACTCCATTCACTACGCTTCCCTCCCTGCACCCTATTCCCACCTGGCCCCAGTACCTCTACATTTATTTTTAGCCTTAAGCTCACCCCTAATTACCACCAATTAGTCTACATCACTAGTCACCCTCTCCCCCTACATCCAACACAATCATGTTACTATCTAATATAATAACAATCCTAACCTGCATAGTTCTAGCTCACATTACAATATACCAAGGCTCCACAGTCACATGCCCCAACAACTTCCACTGTACTCTCAAAACACCCTCCCTCAAACATTTACACTATAACTACACAACCCCTGTCACCAAAAACATTCTCCCAGTACACACACTCCATTTAACCAAACACCTAACACACTCAAAAATAAGATATCCCTAAGATACCATAAGCAATTTACTATGTATATAAAACATATCATAAACACCCTCTATAAACTAGCCCTTGCTGGAGACATCCATCCAAACCCTGGTCCTCACAAATCCAACCCAACCACAAACCCTATTCCAAGCAAACCCCCCCCCCCACATCTCAACTCCTAGCCAACAAAAAAACAACTGACCTACTTATAATGTCCCTAAACATCAGAAGCATATGCAATAAAATCCAAGAACTACATTCCAGCATAAGCATATATTCCCCAGATAGTCTCTTCCTAACTGAAACCTGGCTCAAACCTCACATCAAAAGTGAGGAAATGCTTCCACCTGAATACAACATCCTTCGCATAGATAGATTGTCTAAAAAAGGAGGTGGTTTAGCATTGATATTTAAACATCACCTCAATATTCAACTCCTGAACACATCTGCCCCTCACCACAATAATGAAGAGATCCTTTATGCTAATCTCAAACTAAACTCAAACAAAACAATCAATATCATAGGATGCTATTTCTCACCAGGGCAAATTTTTACATGCCTAGAAAATCTCTTGAGCTGGGCTACTCTATATCTACCCCAGGAAACCATCATTCTCAGGAACTTTAACATCAACTGGCTAACCTGTAATAACAGTCTCCCAACCATTCACCTTAATCTGCATGGGTTCACTCAACTCATTCAATCTCCTACCCGAATCAACAAAAACCCTAACAATCATACCTTACTTGACTGGATCCTAGTCATCAAAGCCCCTCACTCTTACCTAGCAGGCTGATTACCTGACAGTCTTAGTGACCACTCCCCCACTATCCTAATTTGGCACCAGACAAACAGTCTGAAGCCCATTATCCACAGGCAAATACAGAACAAGTCCAACTTCAACCCCAACTCCTTCATCTCCTTCCTGCAAAAAATTAACTGGTCACCACTAAAATACCTCAATCTAGATGAGGCTGTCCACTTCATCAGCAGTACCTTCCTCTCCATCCTAAACAACCATGCTCCTGTAAGAAATACCAAAGTCAGATCCAGGCATGCTCCATGGTTACAAAAGACCACAGAACCCTAATGAAATCCAGAGATAAGGCCTGGGAACACTGGCGACTAACAAAAAAATAACTGAGATAGGCAATCATTCCTTGACCTGTGCAATAAAGCCAAAAAGCAAATAAAAATTAGACAAATCTCTCTACTATAAATCCCCCCTAAACTCTACCAACCACAACCCTAAGCAATTCTGGATCACTATTAACACTATCCTCCACCCAGAGAAGGTTGATACCCCCCAGCCGTCTATTCCCCCACTCCATCAGTATTGCTGAATCCTTCAACAAACACTTCACTGAAACTATAACATCTCTAAACAAACAACAATTCCCTACAACAGCCCCCCCCAACTCCTTACCCTAAACTCCCCATTCCTCTTTTCTTTTTCTCCTCAGTACCTACCTCCTACATAAAACGACTATTGTCATAACTTAAACCCACCAAATTCGCAGCTGACAATCTCCCCTCTGAATACTTAAAAATTGCAGCTGATACACTAGCCTACCCAATTTCAATTCTAATCAAGCATTCTATAACATAAGGCTATGTTCCCTCAATATGGAAAATATCCCACATCATTCCCCTCCACAAAGGCACCCCCTCCACCGACCTCTCCATTTACCGCCCCATTGCTATCCTCTTCCCTCTCTCCAAGATACTTGAAAAATGTAACAACGTACAGGTCTCCAACTACCTCCTAGCTAATAATCTCCTCTCCAAAACCCAACATGGTTTCAGGCCATATCACAGCACTACTTCCACTCTACTCTCCTTCACCAATACTATACTTCATCACAAAAACAATGGCCTCTTCTCTACTCTCTAAGGCCTTTTACATGATTTCTCATGAGCTACTACTCTCTACTCTCCCCAACCTTTCGTTCTCACAATCAGCCTGCAACTGGTTCCACATCTATCTACACGGATACCAGCAATCAGTAATCTGGGATGATAACCTATCACCTCACCTCCCAGTTACTCTCAGAGTTCCCCAAGGGTCTATCCTTGGCCCCCTGCTATTCTCACTTTTTACTAACAACCTACATACTGCCACCACACAAGCATCTCTTATACAGTACACAGATGACTGTGCTCTCATCTGCTCTGCCCCCACTCTACCAGAACTACAAGAAATCACACAGGAATCATTCTCTTCTGTAGAAAGCTGGCTATCCAATGCTCAGCTCCTACTCAATCCAAGTAAGACGAAACTTCTCCTGTTCCAACTTTCCAAAGCCACACAAAACACCTCCCACTTCAACATTCTTGCCAAAGACAATACCATCTTCTCTCCATCAGAACACACAAAATTATTTGATGTGGAAATAGACAACAAACTTAGATTTGACACCCACATATCTCTCACAATAAAAACGTTCACAAGAAACTTGGTGCATTATATCGAAGCCACCAATTCCTAACCAAGGCAGCTAGAGTCTCCATTGCCAATTCCCAGCTAATCTCCACCCTACTCTATGCATCCCCGATACTTACCAACCTTAGACAGACAGACCTACACAAGCTGGATGCTTGTTACAACAAAATTGTTAAATTTGCCACTGGAACCTCCTACTGCAGCCATCATTGTATCTCCCTTAAAGAACTAAACTGGCTAGAACTCCCACAACTCCTTCACTTTAATCAACTCACCCTCGCTCATAAATGTATTAACCACCCCCATAACATCCCTTCCCTTCAAACCCTTCTCCAACCCTATCACTCCACTAGGCCCCTAAGATCAAGCAACAAAAATCAACCCACTGTTATCAAACCCAAAAACTCAGCAGAAAAAGTCATATTTTCATGTACCATATCTAAACTTTGGAACATTCTTCCACTCTACCTTCCAGCAGCCTTTTCAAGATGTAATTACATAAATTTGCAGTGGCTTTCTTCTTGTTCTAATCCAGACTAACACCCCCACCCTTACCTCCCCCCACTTAACCCAACTATACTACCACCACTACTAACTACAGTCAGAATTAGCTAGTTGTCTTTACATATTTTAAAATCTTGTCTGGCAACTTTGTTACTAATATTATAAATGACAAGAAACTATCTTAACTTGCAACATTTACTGTATATACTGTTGATAATCAATATCTTGTTATTGTATTAAAGCCAACCTGCAATGTTGTTTACTATTGCTGCAACTTTGTATCTCTATTTATCATGTACATGATATGGAGCTTTTCTCCCCGGGCATCTTCTGAAAAAGGACCTGCGTCCAGTCAGAATTTCCCAGTAAACAAATGTAAATAAATAAAATAAATAAATAATAAATAAGTTTGTAAGAGCAATATTTAAAAATTGTCCCTATTTTTGGGCCTTTGTCCCCTGCATTATTTATGGCTTTGTCCAGATTTCTTGCTCTAAGAGGTTGAGAGGTATGGTAGGTATGTGTGTGTGTGTGTGTGTGTGTGTGTGTGTGTGTGTGTGTGTGTGTGTGTGTGTGTTTGTGTGAGCAATTCAAGTTAGAAAATAATGACAAACATTTCAGTTTCTGACATCATACCCTTCAGAAAATTCATGCTAATGAAAAGCCTTAGATTCTATCAACTTTCAAAGTTTGTAAGAGCGATATTTAAAAATTGACCCTAATTTTGGACCTTTGCCTACCCAATTATGTGTGTGTATGTGAGCAGAGAGAGAAGGTGAATGTGTGTGTTACATACGTCCCAAATGTCCAGATTTTTGGATCATATTTTTGGCCTGTAACTCAGAATAGAACAGACAGAATAGAATAGATGGAACTGTGAGCCTGAATCCTCTACACCAACTACCACACTGCTGATGGAACTGTGAGCCTGAATCTTCTGCACCAGCTACCAGACTGCTGAGGGAATTGTGAGTTTGAGTTTCAGTAATTTTTTATGGATTTGAGTTGGATTGTGTTTCAAAGGAAGAGTGGTTTACTGTTGCTCATGCCAAGTCTGTTTTCAATGTGCAACTGTTTTGTTTAGCAAATGGCAATCACTGTTTGTGTTGTAGAATTTGAAAACCATGTTAGTAGCATAAATGCCTTTGGTGGAGAAGGCTGTGTATTCTAGTCCTACATCATGTATATGGAATGCTGATATTGGAGTGGCCTTTTGATTGCTGATTATTTGTTGCATTTTAAGGGGGGGTAGGGGTTCTGCACTCTTGAGTGTGTCCTTCTTTGCATGAGATGCCTAATAACTATCAACTTGTTTTTGACTTGTCAATCAATCTCTATTGCAATATTACCAGCTTACCAAATTTTTTTTTAATGTAACATAGGTAATTAATTCTTCAAGGGCAGCAGGCACTGAATTTGTAGATGAAACACTGAAATGTAAAGTTTGTCAGTAGCAACTGCTTCATTAGTTACAGATGTCTTTAGTGTGGAATTATTCAAATGACTTTTACTTCTGCAGAAATTGTACTTATTGACTGATACTGGTGGATTGAAATGACAGAAGCTTGAGTGGCCTTTTCTGGTTGAAATTTTCTGAAATGATTAGTTTTTCATTATTGGTTTATACATTTTGTTTCATTGCTTATGCCTTACTATAATAATGTTCAAAATTACAAATTTAAAACACGTGCTAGCAAGTGGTGCTATATTACAAGGAATATAATTTAATACAAGGAAAATTAATTGGGGAAGGTGAACATATTTGTATGTCCCTAAAAATGTGTGCAAGGAGCCTATGGTTTGAAAACAGCCCAAAGGTAAACTTAATTCTCTACTGGCCAGATGCATTTTCTTTGAATGTGGGTTTCAATGTCATTTCAATGAGTGGGAGTTTAAAGGGCAGAAAAGTTTATTGCTCATGCTGTCTGTTTTCATTGTGAGACTGTATTGTTTGTTTAACAAGTGGCTATCAGTGTTTGTGCTATTTTATTTCAATATTTGTAATAATTGTAGAAGTAAATAAAACAGTATGCACTTTGACGGGTTTGAACTGTGTTTATGGTAACTGGGGAGAAATAGCCAAATAACAGAACACCTTTTCCTTGTAAACTCTGAAGACAGTGGTGGTTGCCCATAGGGTCACTCTAGGAGTCAGAATGGACTCATAAAAGAGTGAGAGAGTGAATTATCTTTCAAAATAAAACACAAGTATATCACAGAGCATCTAGACTCTGAGTTTCTTGGGGCTTGCAACACCCACACCCCCAGATGTGTAATTGGGTTTTGACAGACTTATAAGGGGAGACTCAACCTTTTCACTAGGTTGCAATGAGCTACTAGTGGTCTGTGTGTTTTGGGGGCTGTTGATGATTTTCTTTACTATTATTATTATTGTTATTATATATATATATATATATATATATATATATATATATATATATATATTTTATTTATTTATTTTAATTTAATATCCTGGCAGGAGTCAAAGAGATACAAGGCCTGAAGTATGTTCTAGGGAGCCGTTTAAGGGTGACATGTTTTTCTAAGCTAATATTTTGTAGGGGTAGTCAATATAAATAGGACTGTTTGTCAATGTGTTGTTGTTGAAACAAACTGTACTCTTGCATGAGTGCAGTGTGTATGGGTGAACTGAAGCAAGATCACATGTTAGTCTTGACTATGTGATATGAAAGAAATACAATAATGTAACCATGGCCTTTTATTTTCATTATTTTAAACATTGTAGGCTCAAAGCATATTTTTTGGGTAGGCAGTTGGAATGGGGGCATTGTTTGTGTGAAAAAAGCATACTTAATTAATGACAGTGTCATCTTTTTTGTTGCTGTTTTTGTTTTCACTTTTAACCTCGCAAGATCAAGTCATAATTTCAATTAAAAAAAGTAACTTGTTTGTAAAACAAGGTGCATACTAATAAGTTTTGCCTAGGGCACAAAATAACCTAGCATTGGCACTGCATTCACCTTTGTTAGATGTGAAGACATACATTTCAACTGTAGTATTAACCATTGCTAGGCAAATTCAAATGAATTTAGCAGAAAATTAACCTTAGCATCTTAAATAATGCCTGATACTAAATCACTTCAGTTGATGATTCGCTTTTTTTTCTGACTCTTCCAAGACAAATTCTTTTTCTTTTTAGAATTCCTTACCACCAAAAGTACAGAAAATTATCTTAATAGCACTTAATACCACATGAAGTAATAAAAAAGTGAAAAACTTAGCTTTCTAATCTGTGCAGTTCTCGAGTCTTATACACATGCATAGCTATCACTGTATATTTGTGATTAGGACTACTGAGAGTGCATCAGAGAGAAAGAAAGAGAGAGAGAGAGAGCAAATAAGAGGTCAGAGCAACATGCATGAAAATTTCAGTTGCAAATTGGGTGAGGGAGTGGAGAGATAGAAAAGGTAAACCAAAGGTCACAGCAGCATATACAAACACTTCTACTGATACTAGGGACAGAAGAGATAAGTCAGAGGTCACAACAAGCATGCACATATGCTGCTGATGTTGAGATCAGAAGGGGTGAACCTGAGGTCACAGTAGTATGCATATATGCATGTAATCTGCTGTTGCTGGGGCTGGGAGAAGTGCAAATCTTAGAAAACATATATACCAACTGATTGGCTTGCTGGGAAGGGAGCAAGAAGGTGTATTGTTTAGCAACAGGTATATGATGGCAGTTAGGAATGGAGGGAAGGGAGGACTACAGGTCATAAGACATTCCCTACTGAAACTGCAAATGAAGTAATCAAGACTCATCACAAGTGCAAAACTCACATTTTTTATTTTTTTAGTAGTCTTGGAAAGGGGAGACAAAAGGACTTGAAAGTTACTTTTTTTCTGGTCTGATTTAGCTTAGCAGCAAGACCTGATCATGATGCACACAAAAAAATTCAGTTTTGAAAAGTAAATATTTATTTCCAGAAATTTCAGATAAATGAAGTTTGGCAACAAACCAAGTTGTCCCGGGACATCTTCCTGAGGGGTTAGTTGATATTAGTGGGTGTTACGTGGGTTGGGGCGGTGAAAGGGTTAAGTGGAGGTAGGGAGGATTGGGAGGAAATGAGATAAGGGTAGGGATGGGCTTAAGATGTATAGGCAAGTGTAGCTGGGTAAGCAATCACATTTTGGCATGAACTTGCTACTGCAAGTTACATCCATGACGACCAGTAGGGGCTTTGGAGCAGGTCGTTCTTGGATGTGGAGGAAAGTGGTACATAAGCAGGAAATTTAATAAGAAGTGCTTGCTCTGATGAGTAACATCAATGAACGCTTAAAGTTGGTAAGTAGCCATGATCAGCGTGAGGTGGCTGGGGATAAGTGAGGTTGAAGGGCTATTATGTTGGTGTAACTGGCTAGGTAGTTTGTGGGCAAAATTGTGAGGAATTTGTTGGTGGATAGTTAATTTTGTTTGGATCTGGTTTGGATCTTGGTTTGGGATATTGTGTGGTTATGTAGTATCTGCTGGGAGCAGTAGTGCTGCCTTCTCATTGGTGGTTTGGTGGTTAATTCGTAGGCAGTGCCTCCTTTCCCGTGCTGAGTGCTTAAGATTGTTAGAGTTGTGGCAAGTCAAGGAAGACTGGGTTCCCAGTATGGTTGATGAGCTTTTGAGAGTCAGACTTTTCATCTGTTCCAGATGCATGGTAATGCAAGACCTTCGTGCTGGCTGTGTTTGGTAGGATGCTTTAAATCCTCCTTACTTTCCCCTCCCCTTATTTGTTAGTCTTTTCCTTCCCTGCGGTGCTGTTGTGTTGCTGAGGGGGATCCCAGTCAGCTGCTGGTGGGGCTTTGGAGTGGAGGCTTGGTTCTCTGGTTGGTGAGGGTGGGAGCATTTTGTGTTATTGTGTTTTGAGGAAGGGGGTTTAAAAAAAAAAAAAAAAAAAAACAGTTTTGCGGTCCTTTGCAGGGGTTTTGCCCTTCCTTTTCATCCACTAGTGGTGGTTTAGCGGGTCTTGCCTCATCTCGGCTGGTTTCAGTGGTGGTTTGGGGGCCTGAGGGAGCCGCCGGCCATTTACTGGGCTGTGGGTTCCTTAGGGAAGAGATTGCTGCCACGCATGTGAGGAGTGGTGTCGGGTATTCCTAGTTAAAAAAAAAGAAGAGAGTTGTTTTGGCCATTTGGTCCAGACTCTGGTCTGAGAGGTATGTTTGCGGTGCCGGACTGTGGTCAGCTGGGCTGATCAGCTCAGGGTAGAGGTTTTCATGGGCTGCGGTGCTTCTGCTTGCACGGCCAACTTCCTCATTGACTTCATGTAATGCTTTCATTGTTGCTCACCCTTGTGGCCATGTAGCGTGGGCAGTTTGTGGTCGCATTCTGCCTTGTGGGTTGTTGCTGTCTCTTGTTCCTGGATGGGTAGCTGTCTTGAGATTTGGTTCAGTGGATGGTTTGCTGAGTTCGTCGGCAGATACTCTGGATTTGGGGTGGGCTGCTTGCTCGGTGTGGTTCTGTGGGGTGGTCTTTAGTCAAGTTGTTTTCGTGCTGCTGGACATTCCTGTGTGGTGGTGGCTGGCCAAGCTTGTGTAGTGCAGAATTCATGGGGATCAAGTGGTGGACTACATTCTAGAAGCATGGACATGGTGCATAAAAGGTGTGTAATTTTCTGCATAGTCTGTTATGTGGTTGAGATTAGTGCTGCCTATGCATTTGGGCCTTTAGCTGCGGCTGTAAATTTGATGCACATTTTTTGCATACATCAAACCCCCTTTTTCGCTGGCATGAGGGTTTCTCAGTAACGTCTGCCTCTGCGCATGTGCAGAGGAGTGCTGCCATTCTTCGAATTATCGAGGATAGAAAACACCAGTAATTGCTTCTTGCAGGTACAATACGATTGTTGCAGAGTCTGTCTGCTGGCCTTCTATTGTTATTAATTCCTCTGTGCAGTCTGTCACTCTACAAAGAACATTCGTTTGAAAAACAAGAGCTGTCAAAGAATGAAGTAAAACATAAATCTGTTTCACACCGTTCTTGTACCAGAACAATAAATGGTGTGATCAATTATATAAACCAATTTCTATAGAAAGAAATAAAATCTTATCAAAATGTATTTATCAAATACTTTGTATTTTCATAACAGACATCATGTCCTGACAGAGAATTTGAGTCACAGAAATAAAATGTCTTGACAGGGAATTTTAGTCAGAGAAATAAAAATCTCTGACTCTAGCAGGACCTGGACCCCTGATACTCATAATTCTCTAGTTATTATTGACTTGCCAGAAAGAGGAAATTAAATCAACCAGGCCACATTGGGTTTTTTTTTGGGGGGGGGGGGGGTTCAGGGTATTTTGTAATAATTAGAAGCTTATCATTTGGCCATAGAGACTAGAGATGAGGTTTACTAAACAAACTGGACTTACTAAGCTGATTTTAATCACATATTCCATTGTATCAATAAGCAGATTTTGCACACTGGGAACAGCTTGTTCATATGAAGCTTGCCTTCTACTCTTGGTGTATATATAATACTGGGCAGCCTAAGTTAATCCTAGAAACATATGATTAGCATTTTCAAATAATGACAGATGTATGAGGTTATTTTGCACATATAGCTCACTTACTGCCCATTTACAACCCTAGACAATGTCAGTAAATTAACCATGGGGTTCTAAAATCATTAATAACTGGGACTTGCTTGCTACGTACTAGGCCCACCTCTCAATAAGGATCCATCAGCTGTCAAGCCACTTAGGCTAGCAAATGACTACAGTAACTCTGCGCCCAAGTCCAAACGTGGTATCATGCTTGCAGTGGCACAAAATCTAAATTATTTACATTGACTTTGAATACCAGTTAATAACTTTAAGCAAATGGCTAGACCAGCAAAGTCAATCCAAAGTCAAAAGGGGTATGGGTTCAGCACTGAGCAGGGGAATGCTGCCAGTTGGGGTACTCTGCACATGTGTAGTAGTCTCATTTACAGCCATTTTTGCAATAGGAGTGACTCCAAAGTTAATATTTATTAATTTGTTTTACTTCTGTGATGTGTGATTGGGTATCAAAGCCCAAGAGCATGTCTGTAGTGTCATAATTTGTAACACATGCAGGGTAGTTTTTACATGCCCCACATGCATTTTATGTCTGATATGAAGTGGGTGCTGTAGGGTCAGCGAGGAAACATAAGGTGAGACCATTTCTTTGTCTAGTCTTACTCCATGCCTTAGTGTCCTCAATTGGTTCTATTCTTATCATCACTTCCATCCCTGATGTTCTCCTTGTCCTTGATACTATCTATTCACCCCTTTTGTTTAACTTCCATAGTACATCTGTAAATTATACACGTATTGCATAATGTATATTCTCATAAGCCTTATTTTGTTCATTGCATAATCATGAGATGGACATCATATGCAGAGTTATCTGACAATGGGTACATAATAGTATTATAATTTCCTATGTAAGGTACTTCATCCCTGAATGATTCTCATTCCATTAATAAGATGAGGAATACTGCCACTGTAATGGAAAACAAAGGGGTAAAGGGGAACCCTTACTAATGCATGTCAGAGGATTTACATTTGTCTTTCTCTTTGCAGATGGCGGTGCAGAGATAGAAGTCTGAATTGAGCAGTGCTATGGAAGGAGCTCGCAGATGGTGGAAGCAAGTTGTCATGGTGGATATCCTAGTCACTTAAGGTAAGGGGATCTCAATGGGAATTGATTCTGCTGTGGTCGAAGTGTGTGGTTCCTGCAGGTGGCATGATGAAGTTACAGGTAATTCATTTTATTTAGTGGACATTATACACGTCACTGTTGCTGGGGTTCAAGTAGGTGGGGTGCAGTCACAGTAATCTTAGGATCATAGGAAGTTACTAGGCTACTGGTTCTGCGGTGATGTTATCCATCCACTCATCAAGTTGGCGTCTGAAGTGGACAACAACATGCTGCGCTACAGGGACGGGGCAGTTTCTTTCAAATAATTTGTCTCCTTTGCAGTTGATAATGTCATATATGAAAGTTAATCCTTTGGGACTCTGACAGGATTTAGACTTACTCATACTTCCATCAGTGGTGAAGGACTATGGTGGTGGGTCCCCTCGATATCATTTAAGATTAAATACTTTGGCTATGGCAGTGCATTAGCAGTTTCTTTTCTTTTACAAATCAATGAGGGATGAGAATATATTGACCATTGTGTCCATAGCTGGAATGATGGGTAGTGCGGCCTCAAAAAGGTGAGGAGAGTCACATCAGTCGGTGACCTGAAGGTGATGCATGCTGTTTGGCTGTAGTGGCAAGCAAAGATGGCACAGGTGGATTACTGTTAAGTAGGAAAAAGTGGTTTGAGGTCTCCGAGCAGATGTTTAGGGTTAAATTTATTACTGAAGGACAGTGGGCATATGGAGAGGAAGCCTTAAAGAGGAAATCCAAGGGCTATGGGATTTTGGTGTTTGTCAATTTGGTAGGCATCATACTTTTAGTGGGGGAAGTCTGAGGGAATAAGGCTATTTTCAGGGTTGACATGACTGTGGTATGGTTGCTGGTTGTCAGGCTGGGTTAGCAGGACCAGCAGCTGGTTGCAGGAATTTGGGGTAGCTTTATAATTCAAGTAGATGGTGGGGGTGTTAGCTTGGTCAAGCATGTTTCCGTCACTTGGGGGTACCAGATGGGTGGACAGGTGGTTGCTTATTGGGTTCAGGCTTGTACACAGGGCAGGATGGTCCAGTTGGTCAAGGAGGATTTAGCAGGGAATTTTGTATTTTCATGGGGGACAAGGTGATGTTAATTTACAAATTTTGGATGGTGGGGTGACACATTTGTCTCCTGCATAGGGAGTGTTAATGTCACATACCAAGTTAGGGTTCTACAAAGTAGCACAAGGATAATTTCATTTTTGGTTTGGGTGAATGTTGTAGGTGGGGTTTTAGGAAGCATGATAGATAGGTGGCTGTTTTCGGGTAATTTTAGAAACTGGGTGCATTGGTTACAGGGGAGTTAAAAGGGTTAAAGGAAGCTTGGTTGCAGGATATGGCAGCTGTAGGCCAGGTCTTAATTACTTACTAGTGCATAGCTATCATAAGGGAAGTGAGCCTTCGAGGGGAAAGGCCAGGGACAAACAGGGGTTAAGGATAGTTAGCAGTTGGGAGTGTTCTAGCTAGAATGATTGCTAGGATGTTCTGAGTGGAGTGGCTTGGGTTCTAGTTTGGATTATCATTTATTAATGAATGAATCGGGGGTATTTATGGCTGGCACATAGAGTATTTCATTGCTGAGCATAGGCGAGTTTTCAGGAACTAGGTAAAGGGGTGCTGGTTTTCCCATCTATGGTTAGGGCATTAAAGTTCGAGAGTTAGACTGTTTTCTACAGTAACTGGGTTACTGCACATCCAGAACTTGGTAGTTTGGTGGGCTAAGGTGATATGCTACAGTTGACAGGATTGTGGCTATAGGTTGTCATTCTGTTCTGGTTGAGCATGATTAGTGGCTGGAAGGAAGCTGTTAAAAGGGAATGTATTCTCTTGGAGTGGATGTTCTGATGGTACAGTGGAGTCATGGGTAATCCTACTTTATTTAGTTTCATTGGGGCGTGTTTCAGGGTGTATGCACAATTCTAAGGTTTTTACAGTTGATGGGTACACCGAATGATGTTTGGCTTAACCCTTCCCATTAAGGGAGGTAGTTGGTACACAAGTTTGGAGAAGAAGGGAGGGGGAACAGCCTGGTCAGGCTGGTTGGCAGAGAAGAGGGACTGGCTTGTCCTCTTCTGTTCCCCCTCTGGTGTCTGGATGTTCATTTTAAGGAACTGGGGGGAAAGGAATATGAGCAGCTGAAGGAAGCTTCCTGGATAGGTAAGCAAGTGGCGGTAAGGACTCTGCTTATTTGGTGGAAGATAATTCAATGAATGGTGTATGAAGTGAGATGGGATGCTGCTTCTTAAGTAAAGTAAGTGAGCAGAGGTATGGATGCTGATTACTGGGGCAGGATGAGTAGGTACACTGCCCTGATTAACATTATAAGGAAGTTTATGCTGTGTTTAGACTCTACTATATTATGGTCAGTTATAACTAATAAAGTTGGTGAACAAAGCTTTGTTATGGAAGTTTTAATAAAGGTCATCAAATGTCATTCGGTGTGATGTGTTTATTAAAGGGGACCGGGACAATTTATTTTATCTTTATTTATTTACTTTTGTAGCCTGGTTGGTTCAGCTGTGCAGAGCCTGTTTACATCAGAGACCAGAAATAGAAAAGCCCAGTAGCAAACCAGTACATTCACTTCAAATAATAATAATGAGGATGATGAGGATGATGAAAGAAAGTACAACACAATAGGGGAGCACTGATCCTTTAACGATAACTAACAGATGGGTGTCTATGTATTCATAACAGATTACCAGGTAGTGAAGCTAAATATCTTGCAAGTGTACTTGTAAGAGTTAACTGAGGATTAACTGTTAAAAAATATTAGCTGTATTGTACGCATATTAGTGCTTTAAGCGTGCGTTCACAACTATGACTCGGCTGAGTTAGTTATCCATTACGGTAGTATACTACAGCACAGTTTATATACAGTGGATATAAAAAGTTTACACACCCCTGTTAAAATTCCAAGTTGGTGATATAACAAAATGAGACCACAATAAATCATTTCAAAACTTTTCCCACCTTTAATGTGAATTATGACCTGTACAATTCAATTGAAAAACAAACAAATCTGTTAGGGGAAAAAATATATAAAAAATATACAATAAGCTGGTTGCATGTGTGCACACCCTTAACCTAATACTTTGTTGAAGCACCTTTTGATTTAATTACAGAATTCAGTCTTCTTGAGTAGGAGTCTATCAGCATGGCACATCTTGAGTTGACAATATTTGCCCATTCTTCCTTGCAAAAGTGCTCCAAACCTGTCAGATTGCAAGGGCATCTCTTGTGCACAGCCCTCTTCAGGTCACCCTATGGGTTTTCTATTGGATTTAGGTCTAGGATCTGGCTGAGCCATTCCAAAACTTTAATTTTCTTCTAGTGAAGCCATTCTTTTGTTGATTTGGATGGATGCTTGGGGACATTTTTTGGGGGCCAAAAGTGACTGGTATTTGGACCCATTCATAATTCCCTCCATCTTGACTAAAGCCCCAGTTCAATCTGAAAAAAAGCAACCCTAAAGCATGACACTGCCACCACCATGCTTCACCATAGGAATGGTGTTCTTTTGATGATGCAAAGTGTTGTTTTTGCACCAAACATACCTTTTGGAATTGTGGCCAAAAAGTTCAACTTTGGTCTCATCAGATCATAACAGATTTTCCCACATGCTTTTCAGAGACTTGATGTATTGTTTTGCAAATTTTAGCTATGCCTGGATGTTTTCTGTGTAAGAAAAGGCTTCTGTCTTGCAACCCTACCCCATAGGCCAGACATATGGGAGATTGTTGTCACATGTAGTACAGAACCAGTATTTGCCAGAAATTCTTGCAGTACTGTATTGCTGTAGGTCTCTTGGCAGCCTCCCCGACCAGTTTTCATCTTGTCTTTTCATCAATTTTGGAGGGACGTCCAGTTCTTTGAAACATCACTGTTGCCTCATATTTTCTCTACTATTTGATAACTGTCTTCATTGTGTTCCACGGTGTATCCAATGCTGTGGAAATTTTTTTGAACCCTTCACCTGACTAATATCTTTCAACAATGAGATCCCTTTGATGCTTTGTAATCTCTCTGTGAACCATGGCTTTTGCCGTAGCAGGCAAGTGAGTAAATGTCAGGAAAATCCAACTAGGACAGCTGAACTTTATTTGGGGTAAATCAGAGACTCTTTAATTGATGGTAGGTGTGTACCCAAGAAGACAGAGTGCTGTAATTAAATCAAAAGGTGCTTCAACAAATTATTAGTTTAAGGGTGTGCACACTTATGCAACCAGCTTATTGTACATTTTTTATATTTTTTCCCCTAGCAGATTTGTTTATTTTTCAATTGAATTGTACAGGTTATAGGTCACATTAAAGGTGGGAAAAGTTTTGAAATGATTTATTGTGGTCTCATTTTTTTATATCACAAAAACCTGGCATTTTAACAGGGGTGTGTAAACTTTTTATAGCCACTGTACATATTAATGAAAGGATGACAGCTAATGAACTGAAATATGTTAAAGAGCACCAGCAGGTAAGCTAAAACTCATCTCTACAGTCAGATGTGAAGAGACACTGTTTAAGAGATCATACTAAAATCACTGAACAGAATGGCATAATTTTGCAGGAAGCCAGGAGCTTTGATAATGATATCAGTTATTCTGTTGATGGATTACATGTTCATGGGCAACATTTGCTTAAGAAATTTAAAGTGAAAAAGAGAAGATGTAAAAGAAAAGAAGTATTGCCCAAGAGATTTTAAAGGTGGGAGATGAAAGAGGAAAGGGAAGGAAGTGATGAGGAGAACTTAGAAGTAGTATTCAGGACACAAACTCACCAGAGATGAGTAGTGGTTAAAGAGAGGAGTAACCATGCTGTGATTAACAAGTAACACTGCAGTCAAGATAGTTTGACTTTGTCTGGAATAGTGTGATTCCCTTTGAACTCTGTGAACACTTTTAACCTGAGTTATCCACACTATGCTTGGATTTGCCAGCCTACAGTTACTGGTGGTTACAAGTGACAAGAAGGGAATCTGAGAGACACCATTGTTGCTTCTAGAGGATGGCTTTGCAGATTGAGTTCCTTCAGGCTCAAAACATCCCTAGTATAGGTAAGGGGTAGGTGTGCAATAGACTCTTGAGAGACATGTCCCTGTCTCCATTACTAACATCCTCATAAGCCATGCCTATGCCAAGATTGATGCCTCAATGGTTCATTGGTCTCCAGCAGAGAATCTAGCATTAGGGAACACCTCAATCTCAACCATGGCTTCCCATTCCTTCTCTTGGAAGGGCAAACCTAAAGAATCACCCTCCCATGTTCCAGCACCAACAGGTGCCCAAGCAACTAATCAAACTCAGGTTGTCTGTCTCACCATCAGGACTTCTGTGCCAGAAACTGGTTTGTCATGATTACTGGTCTTCCCCAAACAAATGAAAAAAAAACTTAAATAATAAAACAATCAATCAAAAAATTGAATATCTCCCATTGGAGATTGTGGATGATGGAAATAGATGTGTGGCACCATGAAACACACCTGACTATGTCAATGAAACACCAGATGGAAGATGCTGGTAAAATACTTGGATGGCCACTGGTTCTTGCCGCTTTCCTAGGAGGCTGGTGTAGCTTATAAATTCTTCTGTTTAAAATGGAGTGCATAAAACTGTTTGGTATTCCTTCAAAACACATGTAAGAGTGACTTTGAATAGGGATGATTTAATTAAACTATAAGACAGGAAGGGCATGGGAGGAATGGAAACACTAGACCACAGGGATTATATTAGCTATGTCTGGGGAGTCGGGGGAGGAGCTCTTGAGCTCCAAGTCTACCAGAGATGATTTTCCTAATCACACAGTGGGTTTTGTTTCAGGGTGAATGACATCTAGGTTTGGTATGTGATCATTTGGGGGGACTGTGATTTGACAGCAGTCAAAGTATATCTCAAATGGTAGTTTACCTCAGCTATTTAATTTATTTTAATTAAAGGAGCTTTATTTACCATTATTTAATCTCATTGCAAAGTACAAGCCTTTAAACAGGGTGCATACTGCATTTTACTATCAGCACATAAAGTTGTACAACATAAAACAAACTCAGTTGAAACTGAGAAAAAATATTCAGAAGTAAGCCACAGACAGTGCATTCTCATCTTTTTACAGCTTATATCACAGGTTACACACATTTCATTTTAGCTGCATCAGTATTAATTACTGGATTTCATCCAATCCCACATCAGCACATTTTTTCTCATTTTCCCATCTTTCTCTTACACTTTTTATCTGTTGCTCCCTTGCCCTTCCTCATTTTGAATTTCTTTAGATCATTTGCTATTTCTACGCAATTTTTAAATTGTGATATTGACAGCTGTCAGTCTGCACCTTAACATCTGCTGGTGTTTTGCATGTGTGAGCATGTGCGTTATGTGCTTGTAATTGTATGTGGGTGAATGTCTGGCAGCATTACTGGGTCCCATTGTGTCATACCTCTCAACTGTCAGGAATTTTGTAGAATCTCGTTGATTTTTTTTCCTGTCCATCATGTATTGTTTGTAATTTTCTGGTAAATCACTGAGAATTACAGTCAGTTAATAATGGTAGACATTAAAGTGTCATAATTCTTATTGCCCATAAAATGCATGTTAATGAAAAATCAGTTGTTCTATTAAATGTTTAGGTGAATTAGATTTTGGGTTATTTTTCCTTCATTATTTCTGGTTTTGTTAACAGTTCCTGAGCAAAGAATTTAAGAGGTATGGTGTGTGTGTTGTCTGTGCATATGTGTGTGTGTGTGTGTGTGTGTGTGTGTGTGTGTGTGTGTGTGTGTGTGTGTGTGTCTGTGTGTGTGTGTGTGCATGCATGCACGCTTGTGTGTGTCACTAGGTGTCTGTTACTGTGAGGGAAGTCTGTTCCTGTGTGTTTGTGGAGTGTAGAACCTACACTACAAGGTAGAAGAGGTGGAGTGTAAAATCTACGCTACAAGGCAGAACAGGCCAGTAGAATGCTCATTTGTGTAGTGCAGATCTGCTGAGATGACCAGTTCATCATCACACTTAATAAGATGTTGCACTGGTAGGACTTGAGTGACCTTTTTATGGTTTCACTATCAGTGCATGGAAACATTACTTACTATTGATGCCCTCCAGGCTACCATACAACATCCTAGATAAGGACTTCTGGCCCTTGTTGTCTCTGTTTCTCATATGAGGAGCATTTAAATATTTCATACCCCCTTCTAGTCACTTCTTATCTCCCACCATTTCCTCTGATTTTCTGAGCATCAATAAATTTCATACTAGAAGTAAAATAAAAATCAAATACAAAAGGTTGGCCTGAATTGCAGAAATAAAGAAGGGATTTTGGGTTCAACAAAGGAACTTGATGATGAAACATGAAAATATGTAGGTCCGAAGTCTGTATACACGCCGTCAAGAGAACACTACAACATGACCCAGGGAAGCAGTGTGGGATGAGAGGAAACACTGAAAAAGCAAGGGAATCCTGGAAAGAATCAACCCAAAAGGGACGGTGACCATTAAGTCATGGGACTGTCTGACCTGTGAACTAGGGCTGGTTCCAAAACAGTGAACAAGCTGTCTGACCAAATGAGTTCAAAACAAAAATACTTGTGCCTTTGGGAGACTGTTAAGGGGAAATGACATGACCAGGGGCTAGCAAGGATCATTAGGTGCTAGCCTATTCTGTAGATATCTGGGTGTATCCAATTCCTACTCTCGATATGATTTTTTTTTAATGTAAATTCTTGCTTTAAGAGTTAAGCAGTGAATAAAGGGGGTAAACATATGCATACATTTTAGCTATATGTATATGTGTACTAGTGACTGTGAGATAGATATGCATGTTGTAGAAGAGATTCATACCAACAATGGTGTCACTTAAAACTGATGGGATTGCTGATAATTGTGTAGTAGCATAGATGGCTTTCTCTTTTTAGTGTACCTCTGTGACTGTAATGTAATACAGTTCATATTGACAGTCTACATAAATGGCACAGTGGTCCCCGAATTATGACAACACTATTATTCATGTTGTGTGTAACAGTTGTATATATAGCATGCATTAGATGTTTGTATGGGGCACAGTAAATTAACTCTGAATCAAGAGATGGCTGTTTCCATGCAGTTTTTGGTGATTTTTCTATATGCAGTGAGGAACAGGCCCTTGAATCCCACTCCGACTGTATCCTTTAATTGTACACTATAGCTGTAGTCCTCAGAATATGCCCTCCCCAGCTGTAGTCCTCAGGAGAAACTACTATGCCAAGCCATTGAATACATGCATAAAATAATACAAATTGTTTCTTAGCAAAGACATCAATGTGCATGTTGTTTCTAAATGTAGTAGCCCACAACCTGCTTCTTTTGTAAGATTGTAGTAGATGACAGGCATATTTTATTTATTTATTTATTTAATTTGTATTGGGACAATGTTTATTAGCTGATTTTGTAATTATATCATCAGATATGAGTGCATATTTTCTGGATACTAGATGTAAAAACAAAAAAGTTGCTTAGCTGACAACTGATAACCATTTGGTGGTAAGTTAGATCAGATAACTGGGTCTGCAGCTGGATATATCCTGAAATTTCTAATATGTAATGAAGGTATCCCATGAATGCCTAGTTGACATTTTCATGGGGGATGAGTTGAACTCCTGCATCCAGAAAAACTTCTTCCATATTTGTGGGAATGATAGGGTTGTGCATACTTGACTGACCCATTTTAAAACCTCAGTATTCCAGGTGGTGGCAAGATGCTGTGGCCAAATATTGGTAAGTGCTTAGTATGACAGTAATTCTAGGACCAGATAGTGGAAACACAAAATGAGACAGGAGGGTAAAATAAAGAAAGAAGCCTCCCATGAAAAAGAGGTCTCTAAATGTCACTGATAGGTATTGGCAAGCTTGGGAGTTAGTACCTGTAGTGGGTTCTGATGTGTAGGCCTGGGTCTGGGAAGAGTTTAGTAAAGCCATTAAAGTTATCTTTAGATGGCATCAAAGCATCTCTGACAAAATCTCTGGAGACTGGGCAGGTGGAGGCGGGATGTTCACCAGGTTGTTCTTTGCATAGGTGTACAAATTCTCTTTGACAGATTGTGAGGTGAAAAGAACCCTATCTGGGATATTAACCTGGTGGCTCTCTGCAGAAATTGAGAATGTTTTCCTTGAATGATGACTTAGTTAAGAGGCTGAAAGAATTCTCTGAATAACTCTTGAATCTGGTGAGCATTTCCTCCTCTAAGGAAGTGGATCCATTGTCAGTAGATGATGTCATTGTGACATTTAAACAGTTCCATTGTGGTGAGGCTGCAAGAGTGGATGGTATCTCATTAAAAAAGTTGAAAACAGTGGACAATATTGAGAAATCATCATTAACATGCCTTTTCAATGTTTTGTGGAAGGAGGGACAGTACCTCCGGATTGGCAAATGGAGTACAGCAGTATACATTTAAAGGTTGGACAGGTATGTTCCATTTCTGGATAGTTCATCAACATCAAAACATATTTTCATTGTTTGTATCTCATTTATTTGCAAATCAAATACCATAAGATATTAGAAGTATAGAAATATTTGCAGGACTAAAGAACTATATCTGCAGGATTGAAGAAATGTACTAATTTTCAAGAGTTTATGTGCCTGGAAGTTAAGAATTATAATTCTCAATGCAAACATTTCAGCTGCTCCACCACAAATCTCCTCTTATCAAGTACTTTTTGCATAAAGCAGAAGATTTCAATCAGGAAATTTGATTTGTTCCTTACCTTGAGTAGATTAGCCAAAAACCTGAAAGAGTAAAGTATGTGACATTTCAATATGTCATAGTGCAAAGGCACAAAATTCATTTAACTGTTTTATATTTCCTGAAGAGGAGATGGGCAAAATAAAAACAATAATAGAGAAATGTAAAGGTATTCAAAAACAGTTACTCAGGTTATTGAAGACTTTCATGATCTCATAAGCATGAATGCTGATGTATTAGTGTAAGATCAGAAAAAAAAAGAGTGTGACAAAAGACTAACGTGCTGAACAGAACACAGCATCATTATTTCAAGTTAGGTAATTGAAAATGTAAAACAATAGTGATAAATATTAAATAAATGGATCATATTCCAGTAACAGAGATATTGAAGCCGGATCCGGAAAATTTTAGAGCCATTCTGAAAATATCAATGCAAACAGGCAAGGAACATTTACTGATGTGGGATCAGACTAAACAGAGTGTAATAAAAGACTAATCCAACTGTTGAATAGGATAAGACATGATTGTTTCAGGATAGGTGATAGAATATGTAAAATGAAAATGACAAATGAATGCTAAATGAGTATAATTCCAGTATCAGACAGATTGAAGCCTGATCTAGTAAATGCCAGAGCCATTAAGCAAATGCCAAGGCCAAAAGACAAGGAAGACTAATCTATGTTTCTGGGAATAATATTGTAGGTTGCAGAGTTTATATGTAATGTGTGTAAGATAACTACACCTCTAAGAAGGTTGATGGAACATGATATAACCTCAGAAAGGAGCTATAAATACCGAAAGTATTTTGAAGTCTTCAAAAAACAGACAAGTCACTGTCACAGTGAAGTGAATAAATCAATTGTTTTCAAGTAGATGCCAGTCAGGATGTTATGGGAGCTGTAACCAATGAGACAACTTGCCTATAAGTGAAAGTATTTTACAGATTCCTATGAGGGATATATTCATATAGAAAAGGAAAAGCTAGCAGTAGTTTATGGCTGTGAGAAAGCCCCTGTATATGTGTGCAGTAAGGAGGTTTAGGTGAATGCAAACCATAGACCCTTGGAAAGTATATTCAGAAAGTCTTTGATGCTTCCAGGGTTGCAGGGGGGTGCTACTTAATCTAGATAGATATGATATGAAAAGGAAATAAAGATGAGGCAAAGGACTATATTTGGCCAATAAATTGAGTAGGGCATATTTTCTAAATAAGTACACAGAGTTGCTAAATAAACTAGAGATTGTTTGTGTAATACCCCTGTTATCAATGACAGGAGAAAAAGTAAATTTATTTTTGAGCAGCACTGACGCTGAGCTAGAAATGCAGCTGCTGACAGATGTTATGGTGATGGTCTGGCTTCAGCAAGAAACATCAGCAAGAAAAAGAACAGCCTTAGTTTAAGAAATATGAGTTGTGTCTAGGGCTTAATGTTCTAAATTGAACAAATAATTCCTAATTTACTAAGAAAACTGCCTGAGAGAATACACATATCACTTCTTAAAGTGTAAAGAAAAAGCAATACATATATAATCGTCAGGAATGTTTACACGAGTATGCAATCTGCAATGTGTACTATAAAAAAGAACAGTTCAAATAGATTCATAGGTTCATAGGTAGGTACTAGGCTAGCCAAAAAGGTACTCTGGCTTTCGCCACCCATGAAAATTATTTTCCTGTGCCCCTGTCAAGCAGAACCACAGAAGTGATCCCCTGGATGAATTTCCTATTACCCATCCAATCATCAAGATTTTTCTTGAAGAGTGCTAATGAGGAGCCCTGTTTGACATAGAGAGGTAGTCTGTTCCAGAGTATGGGAAGTCTCTAGGACAGGAATCTATCCCTCATGTGTCATGTTGTGTTGATGACAAGGGTTAGGTAGGTTCCTAGAGTATGTAGGGAGAGACTGGGATTTTTTTTAGTGGAGCATGTCCAAACAGCTCTGTTTTTGACATAGCTTTGTATGGTAGAGAGAGATCACTGAGTAGGCTTATATGCAATGGAGTAAAGCTGGAGTTTTTGAGACGGTCTGCATAAGGGCTCTGTTGAGGGCCCAGTATCCCTCTTGTGAGGTTTTTTTTGGCCTTTCCAGTTGTTGTAGATGTCTTGTGAGGTACATACCAAAAGGAGCATTGTACTCTATAATGGGTCTAATGAGTGATGAGGGGGGAATGATGACCTTTTTTTCTGGATGAAAAACCTTTTGTGATGAGTGTGTGCACATAGAAGGATTTGACCATTTTTGGATGTGATTTTATCAAGGAGAGACTACTGTCCACCTGTGTCCCAAGGTCTCTTATCACACTTTCAGTATTAAGTAGACTACCGCCTATGTGGTAGTTCATGTGTACAGAGTTTTTACCAAAGGGGATGACAATGCACTTTTTGGCATTGAGCTTGAAACCATGTCTTTGAAACCAGGCATCTGTCTCAGTGAGGTCCTTTTGTATAATGTTCACATCATTAGGAGTTTCAATTATGGTTCCTAGTTTGCAGTCATCTGCGAATTTAGTTAGCCAAAGACCTTCTGTGTTAGCCTGTACTTCAGAGAAGTAGATACCAAACAGGTGAGGACACAGGACTGAACCCTGTAGTACTTCACTTGTCAGTGGTCTGAAGTCTGATTTGGAGTCTGCTACTTTCACAGTGTGGGTTCTGTCAGTAAGCCAGTTGGAAACCCATCTTGTGACATAGGGGTTTATACCTAGTGTAGTGAGTGTATCTATAATTCCAGAGTGGGGGATGGTGTTGAATGCCTTGGCAAGATCTAGATAGGCTGTGTGAACCTCCTTACCCTCATCCATGGCTTTGGTGACTACTTCAAAGAAGTCTATCAGGTTTAGGAGACATGATCTGCCTTTTACAAACCCAAACTGTGTGGGGTCCAGAGTTTGGAGATCTCCAGTGTCTTTGTTTATGAGTTCCATGATGATACGTTCCATGGCCTTGCAGACGAGGCTCGTCAGGCTAATGGGGCAGTAGTTCACAGGGTCTGTTGTGGCCCCCCCTTTGTGGAGTGGGATAACTATCGTGGTGCACCATTCAATGGGCACAAAGCCTGAGGTGAGGCTATGATTGAACATGGTACTTAGGTGGGGTGCCAGTTCATTCTGTAGTTCATGTAGAAGGCAGCCTGGGATGTTGTCAGGTCCCATGGATGCTGTGTTTTTGGCTTTGGAGAGTGAGGTTTTTACCTGTGCAGCCATGATTACAGGAACTTTGCATTCTTCCGGTATAAAGATGGGCCCTTTAGGGGGTGAGAGGGGGGTAAAGTTAGCACTGAACCTATCTGCCAGGATGTTGGCAATATCAGTTGGTTCTGTATATTTAGTGTCATTGTGCTTTAACTCAGAGTAGATCTGGGTGTTGCCATTGAGATTCTTGACATAGCTATAGAATGCTTTGTGGCTGTCTTTAGAATCAGTGGCAATTTTGTTTTCATAACTAGCTTTGGAGGATTTTATGAGGGATCTCAGCTTCTTACTGAGGATGACCAGGGAGTTCCTCCAATCATAGGATTTTACTCTTTTTTTTGCAACAGTTTCTTTTTCTGTTGTAGAGTTTGCTTATGGCAGAAGACCACCAGATTGGCTTCCTTTTTTGGAGGATAGCATCTTGGTTCTGTTAGGTATAGCACGATCCATGCACTCGTGTAAGTGCTTATAAAGTGCATTTGTGTAGGATTCAGCAGTCGTACCTCTATTGTCCATCTGCATGGGTGTCATGAAGTTTGCCACTTCTGTCTTAAGAAGCATGAAGTTGGCTTTGGAGAAATGTTTTATGGTTGTTTTCCTAATTGGGGGGGGGGGGGAGCGGGATGTGGATGTCTAGAGTGATTAGCTTGTGGTCGGATCTGACCAATGAGGAGCTGACCTCTGGTGTGGAACACCGGTCACCCATGTTGGTGATGACCAGGTCTAGGATATTCCTGCCCTTGGTGGGGGTGTGGATAAGTTGATCCAAGGCATTGGAATTGATGATTTCCAGAAAATGTTGAGCAAAAGAGTTGGTACATGAGTAGTTTTGCCAGTTAATGGTAGGTTAGTTGAAATCACCAAATATTAGAGTGTTGGGTTGTACCTTAATATTTTCCAGTGTATCAAGAAAAGAGGAGTGGGAATCCTGGGGCATGGTGTGGGGTCTATAGCAAGCTACAATCTGCATTGCGGTTTTGCCCAGAGTTAGTTGAACTTGGATAATCTTGGATGCATTATGCTGAGCAACTAGCTTGGCGGTGTGGATATCCTTAATGAATATGGACACACCTCCACCTTTAGTGTTTCAGTCCAGGTTTGGTGGCCGAAAGGTGTGGTATGAATTATAGCCTGGTAATGCAGGGGTGCTCTCTGGAGCTTTGAACCAGGTCTCTGTCACTGCACAGATGTCAATATTCTCCATTTTAAGGAGTGCCTCGAGTGAATGAAGAGATACCAGCCTAGTCATTACACATGGAGTTAACTAGATCATTTTTTTTTAAATTAAAGAAGGTATGTATCATGTAAGTGTACATAACTATTTAAAAAGTTTCCTGAAGTTATCAAACTAACAGATACTCATAAAAGAGCCATTACTGCACTAAGGTATATATTTTTAATCATTTCTGACCACAGTGCATAATGCAAAATTTAGGAATTAAGAAGATTTCTTTGAACTGGGAATACAAACATTTAATGTCTAGACTGTTGGGTTGTAGTAAACAGGAAGTCGTAGATACAACTATCCAAACAGTGAAAAAGAATCTCATGACGAGGAGCACTAGCGAAAGCTGCAAGAATTGCCATATCACAGTTTTAGAATATAATGCTTCATTATATAGGCTTAAGCTCTCATCAGCTCATCAGTTAATGGAAAGTATGTTGAAAAACAGATTACTTACTTGATTGTGTTGCTGATGCCTGAAAAATTAATGCAGCTTATAAGAAATTCTTAAGACAGAAATGCTAATATGACAGAAACTGCAGGGTGGAGTCACAGTGCAAAAGCTTGAAGATAAAGTTGTTGGTAAGGTAGTTGAACAAAGATCTTTTTTTGCTGGTGGGGAAAATGAAAGTCTGAATAAAAGGAATCGCAAACATTTGTACAAGACAAATACATTGATGATTCAGGATGAATATGCAGTCTGAAGTGTTGCAAGCAATATGTTGTGAGGAAAATAGAAACTGTGAGTTCTGTAACAGACAAGAATTGCAGAGATAGACTCACTTAGTTGTGTCTTCAAGAAAAGCTGTAGTAAAACTGGAATTATTCCAAAATGACAGGCAGATGCTCAGTGTAAATAGTGTTGTCAAATCCTCCAAATATGTAAGAACACAGAAAATTTTAGGGTCATTTCAAGAGTTAAAATCATTCTAATGGAAGCCCTGCTGTTTGTCACTAGCCAGCTGATCAGTGCAAAAATGCTATTACTGAAAGATCACTGGTATTTTGTCATGGCAGACAGACATGGACAAAAGCAAGAAGGTGAGTCTTGCATTTCCTAACCTGCTCTCAGTTCTCTGCATTTGTGCAATCTTAGAGTTGGCACATATAGTTCAGAGGTGTGTCCACTTCAGGAAGTGGAGGGGGCTTGCTCACTTGGCAAAAAAGTTTTTGTGTTTTGCCACCTTAGGAGTGTCACTATTTTGAGTAGTGACCTTACCAGATTTTAGAAGTCTTGGGCTTGAATAAACACATCAATTAAATACATGAGATATAGTTGTCTGGATCTCTGTCACATCATTGAATCTCACATCAGTGAATGGATCTTCATTGAACTACTTCTCATCAAAGCCACTAATCAGCAGATGAACTTTTCAGCGAAATGTTTCCTATGGCAGACCAATGGTAGTCCACCCTAGCAACTGTAAACAAAACCATAAGATATAACACCAATTCAGGTGGGGGGATGTGCCCTCCACAACCCCACTAACTAAATATACCAACTCTAAGATCCACTACAGTGGGGAAAAGGGCAAATTCCAAATGGTGGCCAACCATCAGTTTGCCCTATGAAACATTTCACTGAATAGTTTGTTTGCTAATTAGTGTCTTCGATGATTAGTTGTTTGATGAAGAGCCATTTGCTGATGTGAGATTCAACAATGTGATATAGACCCATAGTTGTTCATAATGGACCCAGTTCTAATAAATGAAAATTTATACTTATTTAAAATGGCTGTGAATACATTTAAAATTATCTTAAACAGCTTATGACATGCTTACTATAGAACTAAGGTTATTTTTAATGATTATGTTATGCTCTGCACACCCTCTCATAGACTGTACAATATATAAAGTGTTGTGTAATATGTATATATCTTTGAATTCTAATGAGCTACTTACAGGCAAGTGGATGTCAAGGTAGACCCTGGTGGCTCTGATTTCTAAAGAATCTACATACTTAAATGTTCTGAACATCTTTTCTATTAGTTCAGACATAAAATGTCATAAGTGGCTTCTCTGCCCTGTTACATGCCTAAATGTAATTTATAATGTCTGGTAAGAATGTTTCTGCGTATCTATTAGGAATAATGACTGTCTCCTTTCAATAATAAGTTTCCATAAGAAAATCCATTTCTTTCTCTAAAGAAAATACTCTTCAGTCATTATAGGAAGTAACCTAGCATTATCTGGCCATCATGAGATAATGACATCACACAGCAACTGCAAGTCACAGTTATCGTGTGTACATGATATGAGATCTTACATCATCTTTGTAGATATTGATAAATGAGAAACAGCCCACAATACTTCTAGGTCTTTATCAGAAAAAAAATCTTCCTTTCACTCCTGAATAAATACCCTAGTCAATGTAGCAGCTTTGTACTTTAGCTTAACAGGCCTGTAATGAACTTGCAGGTCATACTTTTATAATTTCTCTGAAGCATTGTTGGCACTTTCTGCAATGATTTATTTTAAATATGTATGATCTAGTTCCTGTATTATTCTTTGAAAAGTCATGAAGATTCTGACAGCCTAAAACTATGGCTAACATTTCATTCTTGATTTGACGATTGCGTATTTGACAATCAGTTACGGGCATTTACCACTATGTTATTTGTCTACCTTCATGCTCTCAGACTGCACCAAGATCTTGCTGGCTTGCATTCACCTGCAATACAGTAGTTGGGACACATCATAAAACTTGAGTGAAGGTACTGCAGTGACCAGAGATGTAAGCATATTGAAGTGCTTCTCCTCTTCTGTTGACGACAATATTACATCTTTTACTGAAAGCTTTTTGAGTGGCACAGCAGCACATTTAAAATTAAGAATAAACTTAGATATTATACCATGTCGAGGAAATATAATAAAGATAAATTTTCATAAGGTTGTACATGTTTATGACTGCATTCATTTTAAGATAATCAGGTTTGAGATCTTCTCACAACAAAATACGGGCCAAATAATAAGTGAAATAACATAGATTTGACATCTGTTTTTTTGTTTAGATTTAAGCCCTTCTATTTCAGTCTGCCAGATAGGTTGAGCAGACATTGGCAATGTTCCTGCTTTCTTGCATCTCAGATTAAGATGTTATCAATAATGTGGACTATACCATCTTGCCATTATATTGTATTGGCCTTACGTGTCCAGAGCAAAACACTTCTGCAGCTAAGCTCCCATATAGTAACCTCATAAATCTATGTATGTCAAAAATGAATTAAATGTGTCCAATCTGATCCTAGCTTCATCCACCCTAACCAAATCCTATGTTAACATCAAGTGAAAGAAGTAGTTATCATAAGGCATAGCTGCTGCTAGTTAATCTATTGTCTGAAGTGAATAGGATTCCTTTTGATTCACTGACTTAGTTTTGAGAAGCTATGCATGTTCCTAATTTTCCTGCTTTACAGCTGTTACAATGGTATTTACTTATTCAGTCGCTTGGTTGGATGTTACATTACAATGGTTATTGCTTCCACAGACTTTAATCCTTGTTCAGATGTAACTGTAAGCACAACAGAGACTCTTCTTGAATTGCAGGCATTACCGCAAGAGAAATTTTAAGATGATATCCACCATGAAGATGACTCATGCCTTTAGATAAATTAAAGTATTTGTGCAAAATGTCATCAGCAGCCTTCTGTGTCTTGTGATTCCAGCATCTGCAGGTAACTTCCTAATGCCTATAGTTTGTATACTTCCATTTAATAGCCATAGCTCCTTGTGGTGTCCTGACATTTTTGGGGATTGGATTCATTAAATAAGTACTTAACAATTAATAATAGGCAGCATTAGAAAGGGTAATACGTAAGTATCAACATGACACTATGGTTATTGATCTACAATGTCTTCTGCTGGAGATAGTAATTACTGTTTATCACTTGTTCATATTTTCATAGTTACACCCATATTTTTATAATTGAAAGAGTTGCATATTCTAGTAGGCATAGCATAAACGTTCATTGTATGATAAAGCAAAATATATTGACACTGTCCATACATAGCAAGGCATACTTGGCTTATTGCTGTTTTCTGTTAATTATGAAAATATGTAATATTTACATATGTATATCATCAATAATCAAGTCACTTACAAACTATCAGATGGCATCCAATGAAACATTTAATTTTGAAGAAAATTTATATTTTCACTGTAAGTTATACATCTTAAGAGATAGTAGGTGCTATTTGTATTGTTAATTATATTTTCTGTAAATATTTCAATATATCAATAAAACATACTCACAAAGGAATTTGGTGTCATGTGAATGTTCAAACCTCATTGAATGTTCTGATTTTATACATCTATGATGTACAGCTTCCAAGTAAGAAAAGCTGTTTGTGAACTGTTAAAGAAAAATATAATCTGAGTTTATCTGCATTATATTAGAATATTGATAGAAAGACTGTGAATAAACTATTGTTACTGTAAAGAGGGCTTCTAACTAATAGCTTTACAATTGGCACATTTTTAAAACATTAAATGCTTTGTAGTGTGTCTTCTCATATCTGTAGCTAAAATGCTTATTTTGATGTTTTATGTGATTTCTGCATGTTCGTTTTTTATTGGGCACTATATGCCTGCCAGCATTTTCATATTTATTTTAATATTTTATGAGTTTGCAATTTGTTTTGTGCTGCTTCTAACTAGCAACATTACTTTTCCATACTTCTAATTTTTCATTCATGCTTTTGTTACAAAGTTCCCACTCTGCGCATATCAGTAGCCCTTTCCACTGTCACTTATGGATCCTTTAAAATTCTGCCACTGACCTGATGATGTCCAATTCCACACACAATTCTGTCTCTGACTAAAAATCAGTTAAGTTATCAAATGCAAAGTCTTGAACTCTCTTTTTAAGATCAGTCACATACACATGAAACAGCTCCTGTATCATCAAATTTCTAATAAGTAATAAATGTCTTAAGCATGATAAAGTCTTTGGTTCACAGTACCCTTTAAATGTATCTTTCTTCACTGAAATCTTTCCAATCTCTTCCTCTGTAAACCCACCAGTTTTAAATACTTTAACGGATTCCTCTTCATAACATGAAGAAACACTGGAAATTATATGTGTTCTGGTTTATCAGGAGGTCGACTTATGATGAACAACAGCTCAAAATCTTGAATCCATAGCTTCCATTTTGCAGAGAGGTTTTCATGAAGGTTTAAACCCAGTGGTAGACATAATAAATGCATCTCAAGCCAGAAATGAAATAAATGATCTAGAAGCATTCCAATGGGTCAGTGGCACATGAAATTGAGAGGAATGCATGAAAATCTCAAGGCATTAAAAGGCCAACCAAATATATTTTCATTAAAATTATGGAAAAAATTAAACAACAGTATTTGTTACTCTCTTTTCATAAAGTCTGAAAGTGAAGAAATTTTGAGATAGGCAAGTCAGTGGAACTGCACAGGTAGTGAATTGGGAATCAAAACCAAAATGCTTTTCTAGAGTCAAGCAAGATAAAAGCAAGACAAAAATATTTTCTCACCTGATGTCACATCTTCATCTAAACAAAGAATGCAGATTATCATCTAAAACCAAGTAAAGAGGCTCACACACTTCATTCTTGACACCATTATAATTCACAACAAAATGAGATAAGGGAAGGGATCACATGACACAGAAATCTCAGTATCACAAGTTCTAATAAAGAAATATATTCACTAGTTAAATAATGTTATATATGTCAATATGGAAACCATTGCTTCTTTGTAAAGAAGCCTTGGGAAAAAAAGAAGCATATCATTATGATCAAAGGCAAACAAATCTACCTTTGATTGATTCCATGTTTCATTTTTCATGAGCAAGGTGTTTTTTTGGGGGTCCCTATCAGTTTATTGAGTTTTAAGAAACCCGAACTCCATATGGTCAAGACCATATGATCAAGTTTTTGAAAAACCAAAGCTTTTAAATGGTGATCACAGTACAGAGAGGATCAGGAAATATACCCTTTTCCTCACTGTAGTGTGATCTTGGAGTTGGTATATATAAATTGCAGTCAGTGTGGGAGGTGAAGGTGGACTTGACCCCTGCCAAAAACATAAAAAGGTAGATTTTTGTGTGTTTTTTCTCTTTGGTATTTTTTCGACTTTCAGAAAAGTTGATCATCTGATATAGACCCATTTTTGTCAGATGTTACTTATAAGAAATTGACATTTCTCTGACTAGAGAGGCTGTCATACTGTTTCTTGGATGTGGAATATAAATGGCTAGGAAACTTAGGTTCATATGTTATGATTTCTCCAAGGTGATCATAGCGAGCTTGAAGAAGGACAGAGGAATGGGTTCCTCATTATTTGTTTATATTCCATATTGCTGTTGCATTATATTTGACTGTCAGTAGAGACGTGGTCTTAAGACTACCTTAATTGGTATCAGAGCATGATAAATAGCCATCATTTACTTGATCTTGAATCTGATAGACTGCAGTCTTTAATAAGGAGAACACAGTCTCAGGACTTTGAGGTTTTGTGTATGGACTCACCATGCATAGACTAAGTAGTCTGTGGTGGGCTTTTGGTCTGGCATTAGATGAACAAATGGCTGACTCTGGGTCATGGCAGTCTTGCTAGGAAATAGCTCTCCTTTACAAAATATGGACTTAAATGAAGACATATACAGTAATTTGGAAGGCTGATTTAACTGATTGATAAAGAACTGCTGGAGATTCCTCATATAAAGTCCTTATTTTGGAAACATGGAAATGCAACAGGGCAATAAACTTTCTTAAAAAGTTCCATACTATTGACTGTTTGTTGTGAAGTATGAAGAAGTCTGTCATCAGATTTGCCATGCCAAAAGGAAGGTGATCATGCAAGATTTAGTATGCAGGATAACCCCTACCTATCTCTTAGCTTGGATGAAAGGGAGATCTGAATTTGCGGGTTGGGGAAAATCCCAGAGCAAAGGTAGGCAGCTCCAGCATTAATGCTGAAGAGTGGCATTCCAGCACATTTTGCTTGACCATCCACAAGACACCAGCAGAGGATATAATCTTTTGTAGTGACATTATAGCCTTATTTTTTTTCTGTTAAGATTTCTTGCAAATGTGAACAAATTTATTTTTGTGTTATTTTTTTATTTGGTTTTGCAACAATAGATAAAGAAATCAAATAGAAAACAAACAAAAACATCCACAGATGAACAATACATCAAAGTTATACATATCAACAACAATTAATATTTTTCAAGCAAGTCTGTAAGCTTAAGACTAGATTTGTATAAATGTGGAATATTAGAAGTTCTCATATTTGTAGTATGCAATTCACTGCTGCAAATAATTGTTGCCATCCTAATAAATTCAACACTAGAAGGGGTAACTTTAATTTTCTAATTTTTAGTAAGTACTTTTCTGGCTATAGCAAGAATAAACCAAAGAGGAGACATTTGGGTTTTTGGAATTATCTCAGGAATCAGAGCATTAAATAAAATGAAAGATTTAGAAATATTGCATCTATCTGACCATAGTGCTTGAATTAAGTTATTAATTTCTTTCCAAAAAGGGGAGATAACTTCACATTCATATACCATATGCAGCCAATCAGTGATTATTTCAGAATCACATCTCCAGCATTCAATTCTATTTGATTTATATGTAATTGTAATTTTGTAAAAGCTCTGTGTAAGAATTTCCAAATGAAAAATGTCCAGTGTAATGAAGATGTGGTTTTATTTGTAGATTTTAATATTATTTTCTTGTATTCTTCAGAGAAGTCTTCATTATTCATTTTTCAGGAATAGTTCCAATGGGAATTGTCTAAATATGTGAAATCTACCATAAGAGTTTTATAAATTTGTGGCAAATATGACTTATTTTTCATTGCATTATTGTTGATATTAAGAATTCCAATAATTTGGGTAATAATTTTTTATCTATGTTACATATCTTATTTATCTCTCTGTTCACAAAGTCTCTAAATATTTGCAAAATTAATCAATTCTCAGAATCTTAAAAGTATTTGAATCTTAACTTTTCAACAGTCTATATATCAGTACCATTTAAGAATTGATGCCAATAATAAATTAATGTTTTGTTTTAATACTAGCATTTTGTTGAAGTTATGAGTTTTGTAAGTAGTCATTTGTATATGCAATTGGAAACACAGAAAATATTAAATCTTTAATACAATGGTTAGAATAAATGAACATTTGGAAAGAGGAAATTATGCTATTTAAACAGGGAATTTTAGAAGAAGGCATAATTCCATTTACACAAAAAATCTTTTAATAAACAGGTAAAACTATTAAAGACTGTGTGTTTATGATGGTTGTGATATATTTATTATTTACTAATAATAGTTCTTGATCTATTTGTTTCCATTTTCAACCATAAGATGAATTTATCCACAATGCTATAACTTTTAAAATTGAAGTGGCATACATTTGAATATCAAGAAATCCTATTCCACCATTATCCCAACATTTTTGTGCCAGTCAAAGGAAACTCTTGGTTTATTAGGATGCCAAAAAATAATTAGAATATTATAGACTTCTTCGTCATTTTTTTGGTGGAGATAGTACTAAAGAATGTAAGACAAGCAATATTTTAGATAGAATCACCATCTTAATAAGCATTAATTATTCTTCCATGGTAAAGGAGAAATTGTTCCAATTTGTGACTAAACTTAAAATTTTATCAACAACCTGTTAAAAGTTTGTCTTTGGCATTTCTTTACTATTAGACATAATGGTTATACCAAGGTATTTAATTTGCTTTCTATCCCAATTGAAATTAGAATATTGTTGTATGTTTTTTTATTTGTATTAATTAATAATGTATTTTTTTATTATTAAATCTTAAGTTTGAGATTTCTTCAAACTAACTCATAGAACTAATTATATGTACTAATAAATTTTCTATATCTCCTATTGTTAGTAAAATATCATCAGCAATGAGTTGAATCGTTAGTTCAAAATCATCTTTATTTTGATACCATTAATGTTCTTATTGGATCTAACACTATTAGCAAAGGGTTCTATAGCTAATGCAAAAAATAAAGATGATAATAGCCTTGTTTTGTACCTTTTTGTAATTTAAAGAAATTAGAAAGCAAAGACCCTATTTTAATATAAGCACATGAGTTATTGTATAACTTAGAAATTATTGCAATTACCTCAGGTGAGACATTATACAATTTAACTGTTTTAAACAGGTACAACCAATTAACTGAGTCAAAAGCCTTACCTAAATCAAGAATAATGATAGAAAGTTCTTTTTTATTTTTATTTGCATAGTCTATTAATGTATGCATTCTTATTATATTATTCTGTACTTGTCTATTTAAAATGAACCCAGTTTGATCACTGTTAATTAGTTTAGGTACAAGTAGATTACTTATGTTAGCTAAAATGGACATGAACCTCTTATAGTCCACATTTAAAAGTGAAATGGGTCTGCATGGTGAGCACTATGAAGGATCCTTATATTGTTTTAAAATAGGTGCTATATGGGAATATTTCCATGATGGGGGACTTCAGCACTTGTTTTTATTTCTCTGTAGACCTTATTTATAATTTAATTGCATCATCTAGTAGTATTTTTATGGTTTTGGTATAAGACCATCTAAGCCCAGTGCCTTAATATTTTGTTAATGTTTTTATTTCCTCTTTTATTTCTGTTAAAGTAAATGGTCTTTCATTTTTTTATTGTTTACTAGATATTTTATTAATTTATATTCTCCCTTAGAAAAGTTTCAACTAGATCATCATTATTGAAGTTATTTATATTATTACTTATGTGAAGTAGATAACCAGCACCAATGGAAAATAAATGGCACTGAGCATCAATAAAACGAATAATGTTAAAAAATAATAAAATAGGCTCAGTGACAACCTCTGGCAGTTGATAACAGTTACCATATAAATGTCTATTCAGGATGACTACTGGACCACCATTGTCTGCTAGTCTAATCAAGATGTTTTTATCTTCCCTAAGATTAATTAAAGCCCTTTTCTGCTGGAAAGACAAGTTGTGTTTCTTGGTATTAGAGTGTATGTCTTTATAACTACTGTAAATGTCCTCTTCAACAATTTTACAAAATGCATCCACTAGTGGATGTAGGTTAGGGACAAATGTACTGGGCTTACGTAATCGTGAAGCATGAGTATTACTTGCTACATAGTCAAGCAATAATTTCAATTGTACATTATGTGCAAACAGTTTAATATGTAAAATAGTGTCTGAAATATTGCTGTAAGTAGTGGGTATAAAGGAAAGCTTTTTATTCAGGACTTCCAACTCATACTTAAACAATGGTCTATGTGAGAGGTTCCAAACTAATTGGTTGCTACCTTCTCCCACATCTTCTTCAAAGTAGGTCCCTTTAGTTCTCCTATTGGAGCTTTTCTTTTTTTCCTCCCCCTGCTCATAGAGCAACTTCTGCCTCACTTGTGCATGTTGGTAATTGGAAAAGGGGTAGGGTGTGTAGTACCACTAGAACAGGTAGTGGTTTTCCAATGAACAACAGGCTCAACAACATTATGAGAAGTTGAAGGCAAGATGTAATTTGAATTAGACTCAATAGTGGCTTCAGCATTATTCATTCCGTTAACATCACAATCAGAGGAAACATGATTGGCATCTATAATAGTATCTGAATGCACATCCTCATTCTCCAAATTAACATTAAAAATAACTTCATCACAGTTATCATTACTTGAAGCATTCCTGTCATTGTTCATATCACCATTTACATTCATTACAGCACCTTTAGAAGCAAGTATACTTTTACTATTGGGTAAAAGACCCAGAGAGTTTGAAACAGATTCAGACAGTGAACCATTAATTTTGCCACTGTTACTGGGCCAATTATTATTATTATGATAAGTAGTGTTTCTTGGCCAAGTAAAGACTTGGCCGTGTGAAAAGTCCCTTTGAAGCTTATGCTTCTTTTGTTCTAGTAGGCGTCTCTCATATAAAGAGACGCTATCCAAGAGGCGTTCCATTAAAGGTTCAGCTAGGATATCTGGATAACACAAGTATAGATCAGTTTGTTGTTTCTGAATTAAGTCTACTAAGTTCTTCTCTTCAGGAGTAAAAAACTCATTCAAGAGAGACATGTAACTGAGGCTCACCTCTATATTAAGTTGTTGCCAACGATACAACAATTCCGGGTAAGTTTCACCAGTTGTCGGCATCTTCAGAACACGAAGTCCACATGGTATTACTCTTTTCTTTATACATGCCTCAAAATGAAAGCGTTGAAGTTGAAGGCATTTCAACTTCAAAATGTTAGTTTCAAGAACTGCAACTGCCTCATTTAAGGCATTAAAATCAATGTTACTATGTCTCTCTTCACTTCCAGTACTTATTTGAGGAAAGTAAGCAATGGGTTGACGTCACTAGTAACGCAATCCAAAAAATGAAGATGGAACATTTTTTTCTTTTAAAGACTTGTCTGGGTTGTAATGTAATTCCACAGTATTACCTACTAAATCTGCCATGGTCTCCCAGCGGTGGTATAAGAAATAAAACAATAATGTGAAGTAGATAACCAGCACCACTGGAAAATAAATGGCACTGAGCACCAATAAAACGAATAATGTCAAAAAATAATAAAATAGGCTCAGTGACAACCTCTGGCAGTTGGTAACAGTTACCATATAGGTGTCTATTCAGACCAAATTCAGGCTGCTCTTGTAGTTCAAACCAATGAACGATTTAGAGAAACCTTGAGCGTGATAAAAAACCTTTTATTCGGTAACAGGAAACAGGCAAGCGCTTTCACCAAAGTGGCTTCTTCAGACCTCAGTGATACAATCTGAATAAGTATACACACTATTTATAAGTGAATAATCTGCATAATAATGATGTCTCAATTGATTAATGAGCAGAATAATTAACTAATAAATGTATCTAAATTCAATTCAATTTAAAGGCACATATATCACAAAAATCCTTGTGTAAAAATGCATGAATAAAAAATGTACACTAATAAAAATGCTTATATAAATATGTGCAAAAACACATATATAAAAAAACACACGAGTAAAATGCAAATAAATATGTATATCAGGAAAGCTGATAAAAATGAAAAATAATATAAAAATATATATAACATAAATACCAAACACAAACATATTCTTCTTGGATTAAAGTGCACGTACCACCTCTCGCCGCTAGGGTGAAGTCGAGAGCCATGCGGTTTTGGAGCACTACAGTTCTCATAGCATTCAGTTCATCAGTCACCAATTCAAGAGCAGAAAAAGTTGCGTTGCTCATTACTTCGAGACGTTTTGACAGTTTTCTCAGCTCCCAGATTGATTTCACTGCTCCATATGCTGGTAATATGCCTGCCCACGATATAACGCTATCACTCAAGTCCATGTGTGTCAGTCCTTTGCCTAGAGGGTGATGGTCTTTCCAACACGCACCGATTTGTCCCACTGGATTTACAGGTTTCTTGATGACTTCTCGGACATTTCAAATTTTCCCATGAGGCAAAACTGCAGTGTGTCGTATGGCCGGAACCAGGTAACCCAAAAAACAACCAATTCTCAGGTAACCATTTGTATGCCTTTCTGCCACACACAAAATAACAGTCCTCTACTTTAGTAGTAACCTTGCTATGAATATACACTCGCCCTGCATGAAACATTTTTCTATCAATTGTAGACAGCTGTTTATAAAGAACAGAATTATGTTTTACTTCATCAAGTGTTTTGTGCATCAATCCAAGAAATGAATCATAGTTTGTATTACAATAAAGGTCTACATTGTTACCTTTAGTGTAACATTTATAAGGAACAGTCACATTGCAATTGCTCTAACCCACCTGAACAGTATCATTTTTATAAAAACACACAGTTCTCTTTTGTGCAACAGACAAGTGCAATGCTATTTTATCTTGTGCTGTAATGGTTGAGGTATCATAAACCAAGTTCTCCCAGGTCTCATTGACCCCTAGGGGGACCGTAGTCATTAATATCCCCCTGTATGCTGTCAGCAAAGACATGCAAATCCAGCAATTCAAAACATTGAAAGTCTCAGCATACACATATTTAATTGCCTGGTAATTTAAAGTTTGGATGCCAGTTTATGAGTAGCACTTCGTGTTTATTCAGTTCAATCTGTGTGGCTGGGAAAAGAAAAGGCCACAACAAAAAGATTATTGTCACTAATACAGTTAACAGGATAATTATGCAATACTTCTGAGGAAAGGGTTGTTCTGCATTCCTGTTTCTTCTGGACTCTATCATTTTTGCTCTTGGCATGTAACAAGATTTTTGTCCACTTTAAAATTTTTAACTAATTTACAGTGCGTCAGGTGGATCCAGGAGGCACGCTCCACAATTTTGACAGCAGTGGGTGTTGACACAAGCACTTGATATGGACCTTCCCACTTCGGAGATGCCCAATTCTTCTTCTTAACTATCTTCAGCCAGATCCACGCTCCAGGGGGCACTGCCACTTCTGACAGTCTGGTTCATTCTTTATCTGAAACAGAATTTAACTGCAACAAATGTTTAGAATTTTAAAGGTTTTGCATATACTCAGCTAATGTACTGTCAGCTTCCTGGTCTGCGGGCATGAGAGATTTCCACTGAGGTATATAGTAAGCCCTTCCAAAGAGTTTTTAAAAAGGAGTCAATCCCTTTGCATTCAGAACAGTTCTCATGCTCAACAGTGCCAGGGGCAGACAGTACACCCAATTTCTTTGCGTTTCTGTTATTAATTTTCTTAGCTTACTCTTTAAAATTCCATTATGTCTCTCTACTAGCCCTGCAGATTGTGGGTGATACGCACAATGATTTTTTAAAGAAATGCCAAAATGTCTACTTAACTGCTGTATGGTCTGGTTTATTTAACTGTGTGCCGTTGTCACTGTAGATCCTTTCCGGAATGCCGAATCTAGGGATGATTTCTTTAACAAGAACTTTGGCCACAGTTGTAGCATCTGGATTGTTAGTCGGAAAGGCTTCCACCCATCTGGAAAACATATCTACAATGACAAGACAATACTTCTTATTTTCACATTTATTCAACTCTATGAAATCCATACAGATAGTATGAAACAGATACGGTGGTGTAGGGAAACTCCCTTGCTTGGGCTTTAATGCCCCTTGTGCATGATGTTTATTACAGATAATTTTTTAGAGTAGTTTGTAAATCCGTACGTCGTGAACACTTGGTTCACCAGCTATACCACCCCCCTTGTTGAGACATGGCACTGCCCATGTCTCAACAAAGCTGCATATCTAAACAAATTAGACGGCAATATCGGTTTTCCTTCTTTAGAGATGTACAGCCCCTTTTCGAGAATTGCTCCTCATTTTACCCATCTTTGTTTTTCAACTTGCCTAGTAAGTGTCTGCATTGTCTTTAACATTTCTAAGTCTAAAATCTCAGAGGGTTGTAGTTCCTCATTCAAAAGAAATACTTCTGAAGCTGCCTGCTTTGCAGCTGTATCAGCTCTAGCATTACCGTTTGAAATCCTGTCCTGTTGCTTGCTATGAGCTGTGCATTTACAAATAGCTACTTTTTGAGGTAACTGAATAGATTCAAAAAGATCTAAAATAAACTGTGCATGATTGATTGGTTTGCCAGTAGATGTTATCATTCCTCGATTTTTCCACTGTTGCGCAAAAACATGTACAGTAGAAAAAGCGTACTGGTTGTCAGTAAAAATGTTCACACATTTACCTTTTGCTAAGGTACATGCCCATGTCAAGGCAATCAATTCTGCTGCCTGTGCAGATAAACTATGTGGTAAAGATTTTGCTTCTATAATTTTTTCTGTGTGCATTGATTTACAATAGCTATTCAACATTGCTAGTTCAATACTGTTAAACAGTTTAGATCAAAATGTGTACTTTTTCATGCTGTCTGAAACTGATAATGCCATTTTCCATTCAGTATAAATTTATGCTCATCAATATGTCTGATGATTACTATGATCAACTGACATATGTAATATTTGATGTTGTCAATGACTATGACACATTATTTTGCCATTTTACATCTATATACATTGTGTTTACATTGTCTGGATTTAGAATATGTTAATGACAATTTTAAAATAGTTCATTTTCTTGTTGTACTGTATGCCAACCATGTGCATTATGCTGGAACAGTACACGAGTGTAAGATTGATGCATAATAATGTTGATTCTGCAATCAGTTAAATGAAGTGTTGAATTGCATTATGAATGTTGCAACTTCCAGATTATTCGAGATGTAATATGGCACGTGGTCTGAATATCAACTGTGATTTACTCACGGATAGTTTTGGCATAATGTCAGTGATGATATCTCTTGACATTGCTTAAAGAACGATCAGGAACACAAATGATCTAATATGTAACCTAGTTGAACCATCATAGCGTCTCTTTATATGAGAGACACTTACTAGAACAAAAGAAGCATAAGCTTCAAAGGGACTTATATGACTTTTCACAAGGCCAAGTCTTTACTTGGCTGAGAAACACTACTTATCATAATAATAATAATCGACCCAGTAACAGTGGCAAAATTAATGGCTCACTGTCTGAATCTGTTTCGAACTCTCTGGGTCTTTTACCCAATAGTAAAAGTATACTTGCTTCTAAAGGTGCTGTAATGAATGTAAATGGTGATATGAACAATGACAGGAATGCTTCAAGTAATGATAACTGTGATGAAGTTATTCTTAATGTTAATTTAGAGAATGAGGATGTGCATTCAGATACTATTATAGATGCCAATCATGTTTCCTCTGATTGTGATGATAGTGGAATGAATAATGCTGAAGCCACTATTGAGTCAAATTCAAATTACATCTTGACTTCAACTTCTCATAATGTTGTTGAGCCTGTTGTTCGTTGGAAAACCACTACTTGTTCTAGTGGTACTACACACCCTACCCCTTTCCCAATTACCAACGTGCACAGGCAAGGCAGAAGCCACTCTTTGAGCAGGAGGATGCAACAAAGAAAAGCTCCAATAGGAGAACTAAAGGGACCTACTTTGAAGAAGATGTGGGAGAAGGTAGCAACAACTTAGTTTAGAACCTCTCACATAGACCCTTGGATAAGTATGAGTTGGAAGTCCTGAATAAAGAGCTTTCCTTTATACCCACTACTTACAGCAATATTTCAGACACTATTTTAGATATTAAACTGTTTGCACGTAATGTACAATTGAAATTGTTGTTTGACAATGTAGCAAGTAATACTCATGCTTCACAATTATGCAAAGCCAGTACATTTGTCCCTAACCTACATCCACTAGTGGACACATTTTGTAAAATTGTTGAAAATGACATTTAAACTACTTATAAAGACATAAACTCTAATACCAAGAAACACAACTTGACTTTCCAGCAGAAAACGGCTTTAATTAATCTTAGGGGAGACAGAAACATCTCGATTAGTCTAGCAGACAATGGTGGTCCAGTAGTCGTCCTAGATGCTAAAGACTATAAGATGTTGAGTAATACTACATTTTATTTACCTATCAGAGAAAGAGATGTCCAAAAACATATTTCTATGGTATAAAGTACTCTACATGACCTACTTAATAGTGAAGCCTGTACAACAGAAATCTTCAACTTTCTGTCAGTTGAGCATCCTTTAATCCCTACTATCCGAGCATTGCCCAAAATACATAGAGATCCTATGAAATCACCCATGAGACCTATAGTGGCAGGTAGAGGTTGGGTCACTGAACCTCTCTCGGTGTATGTTGAAAAAATGTTGAGACCTGTAGTGAATTTAAATCCAGTTATTCTTAGAGACACTAAACAGTTTTTACTTGACCTTTACAGAGAAACAGTTGATATACCAGATAACTTGCCATATCTTTTAGCAACCATGGATGTTAAATCTCTCTTTATGATTATACCCAATCAGCAAACTATACGATGTATACATAATTATTTAACTAATTATACTGAGTTTTTGGATACTAAGATTGATTTTGTTTGTTTATTATTGGAAACAGTCTTAGAGAATAATATTTTTCTCTTTGATAATTAATTATTTCTCCAGAGGGATGGCGCAACTATGGGCTCTTCGTGTGCCAATGGCTATGCCAACCCCATGATGGCAGTATGGGAAAAAGATAAACTTTTTCATTTATCTAGTTATAAAAAATTTGTTATATTTTACAGGCGATTTGTAGATGATTTGATTTTTTCTCTGGAAAGGCAGTGAGGTTGATCTAGATGGATTTTTTGAAGAAGTGAATTCCCTAACTGACTATTTAAAATTCACTATTACTATGTCTCCTAACAATATACCTTTCTTAGATGTTCATATTGAGCGCCTTAGCAATGGTACATTAAATACAGGGATTTATAGGAAGTCATGTTATAAGAATACATTATTACACAGACAAAGCATGCACCCTGGATTTACTTTTAAAAATATAGTAAAGGGACAGGCAATTCGAACTTCTAGATTGAATCCACCACAGCCCAATTTTGAGAGAGAATTAGCTGACCTTAATGACAGGTTAGTTGCAAGGAAATATAAAGTCAGTGAAATATGTCCTAGCTTTTTGACCATAGAGAACATAAGGTCTAGTAGAGCTTGACCATACTTTTCAGGAGAAGGGAATATTAGATATTCTGACCCTGGTTACTCTGATAGTATTAGCACATCTACACAGTGTCAAAAGAAAAAACTTCGAAGACCAATACACGTAAGGTTCAGTTAAGGCACTTTTAATTGACTTGCCGCAAGGAGACAAAAACATGCAAATACAAGGATTTGTCTAACTACTAACAGGAAGTATGCTTATTCTTATACTATTTTACAAGACATGGCCTTCTAAGCTGACGTAATCAAACACAACTTTTAGCATTGTTCTACAGCAGATGTTGCTTAGATTTTCTGCTGACATGACTATATTTGTGAGAAACTTTTTAGAAAAACAACCTGGCCTTGGTGATCATTAATCCGTTTACAAGCGTCTATTGTACAGTGTTATATTTCAAGGTACTTTTCTAACTCAGATACAAGCAAATGCTGATTGCAGTTCATATTTTCAAGCAGGCTTTGTACTAATTATCTGTAACTTCTACAGCTGTGTATTTTCTCACAGCACGGCAGAACGTCTTGTCTAAGTTTCATACAAGTAGTATTGTGCTATTCATTATTTTCCTAATGCAAGCAGTAATCACCTGCTTCTCAGTAAATTTCCAAGGCACAAGCAAGATTTTAGTTAACAATACAAGGTCAGAAAGCAACTGCAGTTTGTACAGATTTATGCAGTATGAAATAGAATAAATGTGTTAACCCTTTTCAAGCTCTAAATGCACTAAGCATATTGCTAATACACACATTAATGCATATTTTTCTAACATTTCCCCCCTATTAATACTTTTATTCTACTTTCAAAATAAGCCTAAACAGTTTGTTTTCTTCTCCTAACCTCTTCCACTCAGGATTTGTAGTATAAGACAGTCATTCAGTTTAAACTCATGAAAGCATTTTCAATCTTTTAACAGTTCTTCAAACTCATCACTTTGATATAAGGTCTCAGAAACTGACATGTCTATAAGGTCTTTAATCAGTCTTTTCATGCAGGGGATACCACAACAAACACATACTCCCAGTAGGAGAATACCTACACAAATGGCAATCAGGATATTCATTAGGATGGTACCCCACCCCCCAAACCATTTCTGGAAAAAGTCCGTCAGTGGGTTTGGGCCTGGTTTGGTCATGGCCAACACTTGCTGAATTACCTCAAAATGATTGTCTATCTCGTGTTTATGGTCAGGAATATACGAACAGTATTCTTCTTGGATTAAAGTGCACGTACCACCTCTCACCGCTAGGGTGAAGTCGAGAGCCATGCGGTTTTGGAGCACTACAGTTCTCATAGCATTCAGTTCATCGGTCACCAATTCAAGAGCAGAAAAAGTTGTGTTGCTCATTACTTCGAGACGTTTTGACAGTTTTCTCAGCTCCCAGATTGATTTCACTGCTCCATATGCTGGTAATATGCCTGCCCACGATATAACGCTATCACTCAAGTCCATGTGTGTCAGTCCTTTGCCTAGAGAGTGATGGTCTTTCCAACACGCATCGATTTGTTCCACTGGATTTACAGGTTTCTTGATGACTTCTCGGACATTTCAAATTTTCCCATGAGGCAAAACTGCAGTGTGTCATATGGCCGGAACCAGGTAACCCAAAAAACAACTGCCGGACCAATTCTCAGGTAACCATTTGTATGCCTTTCTGCCACACACAAAATAACAGTCCTCTACTTTAGTAGTAACCTTGCTATGAATATACACTCGCCCTGCATGAAACATTTTTCTATCAATTGTAGACAGCTGTTTATAAAGAACAGAATTATGTTTTACTTCATCAAGTGTTTTGGGCATCAATCCAAGAAATGAATCATAGTTTGTATTACAATAAAGGTCTACATTGTTACCTTTAGTGTAACATTTATAAGGAACAGTCACATTGCAATTGCTCCAACCCACCTGAACAGTATCATTTTTATAAAAACACACAGTTCTCTTTTGTGCAACAGACAAGTGCAATGCTATTTTATCTTGTGCTGTAATGGTTGAGGTATCATAAACCAAGTTCTCCCAGGTCTCATTGACCCCTAGGGGGACCGTAGTCATTAATATCCCCCTGTATGCTGTCAGCAAAGCCATGCAAATCCAGCAATTCAAAACATTGAAAGTCTCAGCATACACATATTTAATTGCCTGGTAATTTAAAGTTTGGATGCCAGTTTATGAGTAACACTTCATGTTTATTCAGTTCAGTCTGTGTGGCTGGGAAAAGAAAAGGCCACAACAAAAAGATTATTGTCACTAATACAGTTAACAGGATAATTATGCAATACTTCTGAGGAAAGGGTTGTTCTGCATTCCTGTTTCTTCTGGACTCTATCATTTTTGCTCTTGGCATGTAACAAGATTTATGTCCAGTTTAAAGTTTTTAACTAATTTACAGTGTGTCGGGTGGATCCAGGAGGCACGCTCCACAATTTTGACTGCAGTGGGTGTTGACAAAAGCACTTGATATGGACCTTCCCACTTTGGAGATGCCCAATTCTTCTTCTTAACTATCTTCAGCCAGATCCACGCTCCAGGGGGCACTGCCACTTCTGACAGTCTGGTTCATTCTTTATCTGAAACAGAATTTAACTGCAACAAATGTTTAGAATTTAAAAGGTTTTGCATATACTCAGCTAATGTACTGTCAGCTTCCTGGTCTGCGGGCATGAGAGATTTCCACTGAGGTATATAGTAAGCCCTTCCAAAGAGTTTTTAAAAAGGAGTCAATCCTTTTGCATTCAGAACAGTTCTCATGCTCAACAGTGCCAGGGGCAGACAGTACACCCAATTTCTCTGCGTTTCTGTTATTAATTTTCTTAGCTTACTCTTTAAAATTCCATTATGTCTCTCTACTAGCCCTGCAGATTGTGGGTGATACGCACAATGATTTTTTAAAGAAATGCCAAAATGTCTACTTAACTGCTGTATGGTCTGGTTTACGAAGTGTGTGCCGTTGTCACTGTAGATCCTTTCCGGAATGCCGAATCTAGGGATGATTTCTTTAACAAGAACTTTGGCCACAGTTGTAGCATCTGGATTTTTAGTCGGAAAGGCTTCCACCCATCTGGAAAACATATCTACAATGACAAGACAATACTTCTTATTTTCACATTTATTCAACTCTATGAAATCCATACAGATAGTATGAAACAGATACGGTGGTGTAGGGAAACTCCCTTTCTTGGGCTTTAATGCCCCTTGTGCATGATGTTTATTACAGATGTGGCATAACGAACAAAATTTTTTAGAGTAGTTTGTAAATCCGTACGTCGTGAACACTTGGTTCACCAGCTGTACCATCCCCCTTGTTGAGACATGGCACTGCCCATGTTTCAACAAAGCTGCATATCTAAACAAATTAGACGGCAATATCGGTTTTCCTTCTTTAGAGATGTACAGCCCCTTTTCGAGAATTGCTCCTCATTTTACCCATCTTTGTTTTTCAACTTGTGTAGTAAGTGTCTGCATTGTCTTTAACATTTCTAAGTCTAAAATCTCAGAGGGTTGTAGTTCCTCATTCAAAAAAAATACTTCTGAAGCTGCCTGCTTTGCAGCTGTATCAGCTCTAGCATTACCTTTTGAAATCCTGTCCTGTTGCTTGCTATGAGCTGTGCATTTACAAATAGCTACTTTTTGAGGTAACTGAATAGATTCTAAAAGATCTAAAATAAACTGTGCATGATTGATTGGTTTGCCAGTAGATGTTATCATTCCTCGATTTTTCCACTGTTGCACAAAAACATGTACAGTAGAAAAAGCGTACTGGTTGTTAGTAAAAATGTTCACACATTTACCTTTTGCTAAGGTACACGCCCGTGTCAAGGCATCAATTCTGCTGCCTGTGCAGATAAACTATGTGGTAAAGATTTCGCTTCTATAATGTCTGTGTCAGAAACTACTGCATATCCTACTAGGTTCTGTCCTGCAGGACCCCTTTTGCATGAACTGTCCACGTAGTATGTCACCTTGGCATCATCCAAGGGAACATCCATAAGATCTTTTCTAGGCAGTGTCTTTTGCTCAATCACCTGCAGGCAGCTGTGTGGTGTGCCATCTGCAGGGATTTGGAGCAAGGTAGAAGGGTTCAAAGTAGTATATCATTCAGTTGTCATATGAGGCTGGCTCAAATATAGTCATACAGGAAAGATGCCTAGCAGGGGAAAGATATGCTACCTTCTCTTGTAGTAAAATAATCGTGACTGCATGAGGCACTCTCAATGTGAGAGGGTGGAACAACACTACTGAGGCCGAAGCCTGTACTGCCATTGCAGCTGCAACTACTGCTTGTACACAGTGAGGTAAAGACCATGCCACTGGGTCCAGTTGTGATGAATAATAAGCAATAGGGCGTTGCTTGTCCCCATGCTGCTGTGTTAACACTGATGTCACATAACCTTGCTTACAATCTACAGTTTGGAAAAAACGTTTATGATAGTTTGGTAATCCCAAAACTAATGAGGATGCTATTAACTGTTTCAGTTTGCAGAAAGCAGATTCTGCTTCTGGTGTCCATTGTAATAAATCCTGCGCTGCCATAGGCTTTTTATAAATCAGGTTAGTCAATGATGCAGATTCCAAGGCTTAGTTTGGAATCCAACTCCAACAAAAATTAGTCGTAGCCAGGAAGTTACATAATTTCCTTCTTGGTAGTGGGTTTTGGTGCTTGCAAAATCGCTATTTTTCTGTCCTCATCTAATGTCCTACCTTCTTTGGATATTACATATCCTAGGTATTTAACTTGTTTTTTCCAAAGCTACAGTTTATTTTTGTTTACTTTATGTCCTTCAGTGGCTAAAAATTGTAATAGCACTATGGTATCTTCTTTACAATCTTGCTGGGTGAGGGACGCTAGCAGGATATCATCAACATAAAGCAAATTTTGACTACCTCTTGGTGGGGTAAATCCCGCCAAGTTGCTTGCCATTTCTTGTGAGAATATTGTTGGACTTTCACAATACCCCTGTGGTAGTCACGTACATGTATACCTTTTCCCCTGAAATGTGAATGCAAACCAATGCTGGCTGTCAGGGTGTATTGGTATCAAAAAGAATGCATTGCTGATATCTACCACAGAAAAATATTTTTGTTGAGGTTTTAAGTCATTCAACAGGGTGTGTGGGTCTGGCACCGTAGGTGCCCTTGGTATTACTGCATCATTTACAGCTTGTAAATCTTGGACCATACGCCACTCTCCATTCGCTTTCTTAACAGGAAATAAGGGTGTGTTACATGGTGAATCAGGAGATTCCACCAGCACCCCTTCCTTAAGTAAAGCTGCTATAATAGATTTGATTCCTACCTCTGCATCTTTCCTTAAGGGATACTGTCTTTTTTGTGGTCTAAATGCTGACTTTGGTGTAATAGTAACTGGTCCCGCTGTACGAATAAGTCCTCCATCTGATTTTCCTGTTGACCAGAGAGTTTCTGGTATATTCTGTAAGGCATTCTCTTCCACCTTCAATAGGAGTGCTAATCAGCTGTCCTTGGTAGACTGCAAGTGTACAGCTGGGTGGGTCTGAGTTATCCAGTTCAGCTTCTGCATTTGTATTCCCTGTTCTGACAGTTCTAACTCTGTCTGTTTCTCCCATCTCGTGACTTTTTCTCCCAAGTCTACCCATTTCACATTTTTGTCCTTAGTTAAGCTAACATGTGGTAACTGATTAGATTTGTAAAGTGCAAAGAACTCCTGGGGCAATGAACAGCTGACTATACTGTTCCCTTCTGTGTCCCAGTACAGATTATGTAATATTAATCTGTTTGCACGATTTCTAAACAATTCTTGCTCATATTCCTTATCAGGTCCTGGTGTGTTACAATAATACAGAGTACAGTGCAACAAATGTTGTCTATCAATGTCAAAGGAGGGGAACTTGCTGATGGCTACGTTCATCAACTCCTCGGTCACCGCCCCTGGACCAGTCGTACCCAAGTCCTGGCTGTACCAATAAATCATTTCACCCTCTGATTGCACTGCAAAGGTATCAATTTGTCGCTGTGCTTCCATACCCTGCATAGTCAGAACTACTGCTATACCAAATAGCTGCATAAGGTCTCTGCCCAAGAGGTTTACTGGGAATTTTGCAGAAACAACAATTTTGCTTTTCTGGGTCAATCCTGAAACAGGATCAGTTATCACAATATTATGGGAGAGGGGATCCTGATACAGCTGTCCATTAGCTGCTTTCACTAATATGTAATCAGGTGACTCTGAATTTTCTGGCAGTTTGGAGGGATGTATCAGGGTCCCTGAGGCCCCTGAGTCACACAAGAATCTGACTTCCCTCCCTTCTACCAGGAGTGTAACTTCTGGTTTCGTGTCTGCTAAATAGAGCTCTAAGCTCAATAAAGCCATCTCCAGTATTTCATTTTCTTCACTATCCGTGACTTCTTGCACTTCCTCTATTTCTTCTGCCACATTCTCTACTCCCTCTATCACATTCTCATTCGTCCCTTCTCTGCTATCCCCTTCTAGTGATTCCTGACTATCATATAGTCAGTCCTCACCCTCCTTATCTTCTATGGTGGCCTTCTTGTTTTTCTTGCAATCCCTTGCCAAGTGTCCCTTCTAACTGCATTTAAAACATTCACCCCTTTTCTTTCGCCCCTCAAAGTCCTCTGATCACTGATCAGATTGTTTGTTTCTCTGGGCATTTCTCTTGCCCTTTTTCCCGGACTGTACTACATATATTTCCGCTCCATCTTCTACAGAAAATACTTGGGCTTTATTTTTCTTCTTGCTATTAAAATGCCTTTCAGCATGCCTAGCATATTCAAGTAATGACTGTAACCTGCTTGTACGATGATCTACCATGTGATTTGTAATAAAGCTGCTTATAGGTGCAATACTGCCTTTCAAAAATGCATTCTTTAACTGCTGCTTATATGGGGAATCGTGTGTCTGATCTTCAGGAACCTGCATTCCACAATGGTTATTAAAACATTCTAATAGTCTGGCATAATATTGGCCAATAGCTTCACCTTCCTGTTGGATGCATTGATCAATGCAAGTCCAGTCTGCTCTAGGCTTCCATTTCTCAGAGATGCAGTCTGTAAGATCTTTCACTCTGTTGTCTAATTCTGCGCTGCTATGTGGGAGGGGCCTGAGCGCAGCGTCACAGGGATTCCAGTCGCCACTAAATATGTGCCAATCTAGTCCCACAATTTGTCTGACTACTTTTTCTACCTCTTCTCCATTTAAATTATAACTTAGCCTCATTCCTTGCAAATCTTCTAAGAACTTTCTAAAATTAACTTTTGGATGGGGAATTCCCTCAGTGGCTTTCTGGATGTCTTCCGGAGTCCAGGGTCTATACACTAGAATAGTTGGGTCCTGACCTTCTTGCCCTGCCGGAGGATTAGGCACTTCTATAAGTGGGCATATTTCTTCTTCACTCATAAGTCATGAATTTCTACCCATTTGATATAACTCAATGTCTCCTTTTGAGTTTCTTGCCCGTGTTCGAGACCTGGTCTCAATGGGATCTCTAATAAACGGTTTTGCTTTTGTAGTGTCTCTACTTACAGTGACAGCAGGATATCGCAGGGGTGGACTAACTTGTCATATTCTGGTAAGGGAGGCAGAGGGGCTGATGCTATTACTAAGTTATTGTCCTCCTTATCTAAAAACATTGCTTTTGAATTATTACTCTTTTGTTCCCTTCGGTTTACTTCCTCAATCCACCTGTGTGCCTGAGGAATTCCTAATCAACGTTGCTTTTTTACTCGACCTCTAGAATTGGTTTTAAGCTGTTTGACAAGTTTGACAAGTGAAGATTTTTCTAATTTACCATTAAATTCATACTTATTAACCCATTTTGAGTAGTATTTAATATTATCAGCACACTGTGACTACATGTATTTAGTGTCTTCGGTTAACGGCGGATTTTGGGACCTTTTTGTACAATTATTACCCATTTTGTTCTACCCATTCAATCGTTACGTAACTCCTTATTTTTAATGTGGTACCACGGATGTTTTTATAGTCTCTTCAGAATGACTGCCTAGCTGCTCTGTTTCCCTGATCTATGACAAGACAGAAATCTTTCTGTCCCTGACTTATAAACAAAGTCTTAACAGAACAAATACAAATCTAGTCCCTGATCTAAAACAGAAAAAGAAGGTAGATTCACCTTACCTGAGCCTTCGTGATTGATCACCTGGCTCGAGTAAAGCTGTTCTTCAGTCACAGATCAGAAAGTGGCTGGCCTCTTTTGTATGACAATTCAGTCGGAGGGCTTTTCAAATAAGAAGAACCAATGTGGTTTCTTCCCCATATGGTTTCAAGCCACCTGGCCTGTCTGATCCAAGGTGAAGTGAGGGTTTCCGGTCTGAAGGACCAATCTGTCAAAGGAAAAAACTTCAAAGACCAATACACGTAAGGTTCAGTTAAGGCACTTTTAATTGACTTGCTGCAAGGAGACAAAAACATGCAAATACAAGGATTTGTCTAACTAATAACAGGAAGTATGCTTATTCTTATACTATTTTACAAGACATGGCCTTCTAAGCTGACGTAATCAAACACAACTTTTAGCATTGTTCTACAGCAAATGCTGCTCAGATTTTCTGCTGACATGACTAGATTTGTGAGAAACTTTTGAGAAAAACAACCTGGCCTTGGTGACCATTAATCCGTTTACAAGCGTCTATTGTACAGTGTTACATTTCAAGGTACTCTTCTAACTCAGATACAAGCAAATGCTGATTGTGGTTCATATTTCAAGCAGGCTTTGTACTAATTATCTGTAACTTCTACAGCTGTGTATTTTCTCACAGCACAGCGGAACTTCTTGTCTAAGTTTCATACAAGTAGTATTGTTCTATTCATCATTTTCCTAATGCAAGCAGAAATCACCTGCTTCTCAGTAAATTTCCAAGGCACAAGCAAGATTTTAGCTAACAATACAAGGTCAGAAAGCAACTGCAGTTTGTACAGATTTATGCAGTATGAAATAGAATAAATGTGTTAACCCTTTTCAAGCTCTAAATGCACTAAGCATATTGCTTAGACACACATTAATACATTTTCTAACACACAGAAATTGTCATTATTTTTTACACATGAAGTTTATCAGATTAAAGATATAGTATATAAACACTGGAATTTATTAACTGTGGACCCCATCATTAAAGATATTGTAGGTGAGCAATCACAGTTTTTATTTAAAAACAAGAAAAATTTATTTAGACTTTTATGTCATCCTTCTAACAATGTAGAATCAATATAAGTCATACCTAGGAACTAGGCCTTGTCATAATTACAATTTTTGTTCTTATGTTTGTGATTCTAATGTTTTTGTACATCCTAATACTTCACAAGTATATAATTTTAATACAACAGCTGATTGCAATACTAAACATGTCATCTATCTTGCTGTGTGCTCTTCCTGTTTTGCCTTTTACGGTGGTAAAACCGATAAGAGACTTAGAGATAGGGTGAGAGAGCATTTGTACCAAACACGTATTAAGTCTGGCACTAATGCACTATCCAAACACATTTTAGCTACTGATGACTCACATTCGTTTAAGTTTATGGTTATATACATCAATACACCCAGTTTGAGAGGTGGAGATGTTAGGAAATTTACAGAGAGGAATGAAATGAATTGGATCATCAGACTTCAAGCACATTTACATCCTGGTTTAAATGAGAAGATCCCTATTAAATCAGCCCTTAAAAACAGGAGGCTTGCTCTCAAGTAAACATTACATATATGTATATATATATATATATATATATATATATATATATATATATATATATATATGTTTGTGTTTGGTATTTAAGTTATATATATTTTTATATTATTTTTCATTTTTATCAGCTTTCCTGATAGACATATTTATTGCGTTTTACTCGTGTGTTTTTTATATATGCATTTTTGCACATATTTATATAAGCATTTTTATTAGTGTACATTTTTTTATTCATGCATTTTTACACAGGGACTTTTGTGATATATGTGCCTTTAAATTGAATTGAATTTAGATACATTTATTAGTTAATTATTCTGCTCATTAATCAATTGAGACGTCATTATTATGCAGATTTATTCACTTATAAATCGTGTGTATACTTATTCAGATTGTATCATTGAGGTCTGAAGAAGCCACTTTGGTGAAAGCGTTTGCCTGTTTCTTGTTACCGAATAAAAGTTTTTTTATCACGCTCAAGGTTTCTGTAAATCGTTCATTGGTTTGAACTACAAGAGCAGCCTGAATTTGGTCTGAATAGACATTTATATGGTAACTGTTACCAACTGTCAGAGGTTGTCACTGAGCCTATTTTATTATTTTTTGACATTATTCATTTTATTGGTGCTCAGTGCCATTTATTTTCCAGTGGTGCTGGTTATCTACTTCTCATTATTGTTTTATTTCTTATACCACCGCTGGGAGACCATGGCAGATTTAGTAGGTAATACTATAGAATTACCTTACAACCCAGACAAGTCTTTAAAAGAAAAAACGTTCCGTCTTCATTTTTTCGATTGCATTACTTGTGACATCCACCCATTGCTTACTTTTGCTGGAACAAGTACCGGAAATGAAGAGAGACATAGTAACATTGATTTCAATGCCTTAAATGAGGCAGTTGCAGTTCTTGAAACTAACATTTTGAAGTTGAAATGCCTTCAACTTCAACACTTTCATTTTGAGGCATGTATCAAGAAAAGAGTAATACCACGTGGACTTCGTTCTGAAGATGCCGACAACTGGTGAAACTTACCCGGAATTGTTGTATCATTGGCAACAACTTAATATAGAGGTGAGCCTCAGTTACATGTCTCTCTTGAATGAGTTTTTTACTCCTGAAGAGAAGAACTTAGTAGACTTAATTCAGGAACAACAAACTGATCTGTACTTGTGTTATCCAGATATCCTAGTTGAACCTTTAATGGAATGCACCTTGGATAGCGTCTCTTTATATGAGAGACGCCTACTAGAACAAAAGAAGCATAATTTTCAAAGGGACTTATATGACTTTTCACATGGCCAAGTCTTTACTTGGTAACAGTGGCAAAATTAATGGCTCACTGTCTGAATCTGTTTTGAACTTTCTGGGTCTTTTACCCAATAGTAAAAGTATACTTGCTTCTAAAGGTGCTGGAATGAATGTAAACGGTGATATGAACAATGACAGGAATGCTTCAAGTAATGATAACTGTGATGAAGTTATTCTTAATGTTAATTTATAGAATGAGGATGTGCATTCAGATACTATTATAGATGCCAATCATGTTTCCTCTGATTGTGATGATAGTGGAATGAATAATGCTGAAGCCACTATTGAGTCTAATTCAAATTACATCTTGACTTCAACTTCTCATAACGTTGTTGAGCCTGCTGATCGTTGGAAAACCACTACTTGTTCTAGTGGTGCTACACACCCTACCCCTTTCCCAATTACCAACATGCACAGGTGAGGCAGAAGTTGCTCTATGAGCAGGCGGAGGCAAAAAAGAAAAGCTCCAATAGGAGAACTAAAAGGACCTACTTTGAAGAAGATGTGGGAGAAGGTAGCAACAACTTAGTTTGGAACCTCTCACATAGACACTTAGATAAGTATGAGTTGGAAGTCCTGAATAAAGAGGTTTCCTTTATACCCACTAATTACAGCAATATTTCAGACACTATTTTAGATATTAAACTGTTTGCACATAATGTACAATTGAAATTGTTGTTTGACAATGTAGCAAGTAATACTCATGCTTCACAATTACGTAAACCCAGTACATTTGTCCCTAACCTACATCCACTAGTGGACGCATTTTGTAAAATTGTTGAAGAGGACATTTACACTAGTTATAAAGACATACACTCTAATACCAAGAAACACAACTTGACTTTCCAGCTGAAAAGGGCTTTAATTAATCTTAGGGAAGATAGAAACATCTCAATTAGACCAGCAGACAAGGGTGGTCCAGTAGTCATCCTAGATGCTAAAGACTATAAATGTTACATGCGTGAGATGTTGAGTAATACTACATTTTATTCACCTATTAGAGAAAGTGATGTCCAAAAACATATTTCTATGGTATATAGTACTCTAAATGACCTACTTAATAGTGGAGCCATTACAACAGAAATTTTCAACTTTCTGTCAGTTGAGCATCCTTTAATCCCTACTATCCAAGGACTACCCAAAATGCATAAAGATCCTATGCAACCATCCATGAGACCTATAGTGGCAGGTAGAGGTTGGGTCACTGAACCTCTCTCGGTGTATGTTGAAAAAATGTTGAGACCTGTAGTGAATTTAAATCCAGTTATTCTTCGAGACACTAAACAGTTTTTACTTGACCTTTACAGAGAAACAGTTGATATACCAGATAACTTGCCATATCTTTTAGTAACCATGGATGTTAAATCTCTCTTTACGATTATACCCATTCACCAAGGTATATGGTGTATACATAATTATTTAACTAATTATACTGATTTGTTGGATACTAAGATTGATTTTATTTGTTCATTATTGGAAACAGTCTTAGAGAATAATATTTTTCTCTTTGATAATGAATTATTTCTCCAGAGGGATGGCGTAGATATGGGCACTTCCTGTGCCAATAGCTACGCCAACCTCATGATGGCAGTATGGGGAAAAGATAAACTTTTTCATTTATCTAGTTATAAAAAAATTGTTATATTTTACAGGCGATTTGTAGATGATTTGTTTTTTCTCTGGAAAGGCAGTGAGGATGATCTAGATGAATTTTTTGAATATGTGAATTCCCTAACTTGACTATTTAAAATTCACTATTACTATGTCTCCTAACACTATACCTTTCTTAGATGTTCATATTGAGCACCGTAGCAATGGTAAATTAAATACAGAGATTTATAGGAAGTCATGTTATAAGAATACATTATTACACAGGCAAAGCATGCACCCTGGATTTACTTTTAAAAATATAGTAAAGGGAAAGCAATTTGAGCTTCTAGATTGAATCAACTGCAGCCCAATTTTGAGAGAGAATTAGTTGACCTTAATGACAGGTTAGTTGCAAGGAACTATAAAGTCAATGAAATATGTCCTAGCTTTTTGAGCATAGAGAACATAAGGTCTAGTAGAGCTTGCACATACTTTTTAGAAGAAGGGAATATTAGATATTCTGACCCTGGTTACTCTGATAGTATTAGCACATTTACACAGAAATTGTCATTATTTTTTACACATGACTTTTATCGGATTAAAGATATAGTATATAAACACTGGAATTTATTAACTGTGGACCCCCTCATTAAAGATATTGTAGGTGAGCAACCGCAGTTTTTATTTAAATTTTTAATACAACAGCTGATTGCAATACTAAACATGTCGTCCATCTTGCTGTGTGCTCTTCCTGTTTCACCTTTTATGTCAGTAAAACCCATAGGAGACTTAGAGATAGGGTGAGAGAGCATTTGTACCAGATACATATTAAGTCTGGCACTAATGTACTATCCAAACACATTTTAGCTACTGATGACTCACATTCATTTAAGTTTATGGTTATATACATCAATACACCCATTTTGAGAGGTGGAGATGTTAGGAAATTTACAGAGAGGAATGAAATGAATTGGAACATTAGACTTCAAGCACATTTACATCCTGGTTTAAATGAGAAGATCCCTATAAACCAGCCCTTAAAAACAGGAGGCTTGCTCTTAAGTAAACATTATATATGTTTATATATATATATATATATATATATATATATATATATATAAATATATATATATATATATATATATATATATATATATATATGTTTGTGTTTGGTATTTATGTTATATATATTTTTATATTATTTTTCATTTTTATCAGCTTTCCTGATATACATATTTATTTGCGTTTTACTCATGTGTTTTTTTATATATGAGTTTTTGTATATATTTATTTAAACCTTTTTATTAGTGTACATTTTTTTATTCATGCATTTTTACACAAGGATTTTTGTGATATATGTGCCTTTAAATTGAATTGAATTTAGATACATTTATTAGTTAATTATTCTGCTCATTAATCAATTGAGACATCGTTATTATGCAGATTTATTCACTTATAAATAGTGTGTATACTTATTCAGATTGTATCATTGAGGTCTGAAGAAGCCACTTTGGTGAAAGCGTTTGCCTGTTTCCTGTTACCGAATAAAAGGTTTTTTATCACACTCAAGGTTTCTGTAAATCATTTATTGGTTTGAACTATAAGAGCAGCCTGAATTTGGTCTGAATAGACATTTATATGGTAACTGTTACCAACTGCCAGAGGTTGTCACTGAGCCTATTTTATTATTTTTTGATATTATTATTTATATTTTCATAAACTATTGTAAAGCCCTCAAGAATACCTTTAATATCTGTTCTTCTTTCATTTTATTTATATGTGTTATGATTTATTTGATATGATTTAGTTTATTAATTTCTTTGATCTAAGAATAAGTTTATGCAAGCTTAAAGGGTTTACTGAGTATGCCTGTCATTTATTGAAACTGTATGATTTAAAATTTCAGCATATTTTGTATTTAAGTTTTTAAGTTCATATTGACTGATAAGGTCATTTGGCTTTAGATTTAACTTTAGTGATTCCTTTTTGGCCTGTAGTGTATTCAATTGTTTGTCCCATTATCTTTTTTTTACTAATATACCAGCTTGTATCTCTTCATTTAAGTAAGCCTTTAGTGAATCCCACAGGACAATGCCAGATACTTTACCATTCGTGTTTATTTCTTCTAAATATTTGATCTCTTTAACATACCAATACTTTTATTTTAATAATGTACACTGGTAATCTCCTGTGATATATTAAATTGTCAGTTTTTAAAATAATATTAAATATTATAGCATTATGATCTGATAATGTACATGAAACTATTGAAACTTCTCTGATACGTGATAACAGATTGTTTGAGACAAAAAATTATCAATATTTGTTTGTGTTCCATATCTATATGAATAATAGTTAAATTGCAGTGAGATTGTTTTCCTTAGCTCAGATATATCCTTTAAATTAATTAGATTTACAAAATTCATTAAGTGTTTGGCAACAATATGATTCTCATCTTTCTGTTTGCAGTGGAATCTTTGTCTGATAAAATACAATTAAAATCACTAGCCATTATGACTTCACCTTTAATGTAATAGGCTATAGTTTCTAAGACATGTTTTGCATCTTTAGCTCCAACCCCTGGAATCCAGTAAGAGTTCACCAATGTATTCAGTTTCCTGTTCCACACAATTACTGAACCATTTTTATCAACATAGGTATTTTTTTACTTTAGGCATTACTGGTGAGTTATTCCATAAAATGAGGGTGCCTCTTCTCTTAGCTTGAAAGCCAAAATCTGCTAAAACCATATAATTCTTTAATTAAAGTTTATTTACGTCTCTATTAAGTATATTTTTCCTGTAGAAATACTATTTCAGATTTATGTAATTGCAAGTATTTGAACATACTCCCCCTCTTTAATGAATTATTCATTCCATTAATATTAACAGATATGCATTTAAAATCAGACATTTATATAAAAGAGGAAAAAAAAACAAGTATATTGAAATCACATTTATGTACAGAACTTATTGTATACTTTATATATAACAATATGAAATCTTCAATTATGAAAAAACTTTTGAAACAAATAAAAAATACCTAATGATATAACCCTGAAACATTCTACCATGGAATAGTATATTCCTAGTTTGCTGCAAAAGATGAACAAACTACCTCCCAAACTCTCCAGTAGACTAACAATGCTTAGCTCATGCTTCTGATTCATATTAATGTGTCTCATACTTTTAGTAAGCATTATCTTAAAAAAGCTGTCAGTGAGTTATTATGAATAAGATACGTTTTACAGGTGCTCAGAATCTTTATTATAAGTTGATCTAACTGAATATCTCTCCAGTTATCTTTCCTTGTACATCACATTATCTCCCTGATAGGGGGAAAGTCAGTTGTTATTTTCATATTTATTAATTTATAGCTCAGACGATTTTATATTTTTTATTTTATTTACTATGTATAAAGTTGCACATAGAAATATAAGTTTATAAATTAGTACCAGGCTAAATGTCTTTGTTGCCATTCCAAGCCCAGCTTATTACCCCATGTGAGAATTAAACCCTGCATCTTGTGCCTATAAGGTGACCACCTTAACCACTATGCCATCCTCCCACCCTTGTAGACATATTCATATACTTTAACTATATACATATTTACTTATTCTGATCTCTTTCTATTCCTGTTTGTATACTATATCTTGTACTATTACTATATTCCTAGGTTTTATATTTTAGCTATAGTCCTATTGTAGAGTATCATATAATAGAACATGTATATTTACCCTTATATATTTGATACTCTTTAATGTAGTACTACTGTTAGAATCAGTTATATTTCTCCTTAAATGTTATGTCTAATAGTATCTGAGAAAACATCTGAAAAAATCTTCCCTTTTACAATTTAAACCTTCCATAATATTTTTTTCTGAGATATTAAGTTTTTTATCATTAAAAAGAGACAATAGCAGAGAAATACAATCCAAGAATTTTATCAGAAGTGTCATTTTATAGGCCAGTAATATAAAATATCCTTTTAGTATACAGCAAGTATTCAGAAATATTTAATAACTGACAGTGGTTTAAAATGCAATTCATTGTTTTTTCTTATTATTTAACTTATGTTCATTGACATCTTAGTGCAGGATTCAAAATATTATAATTATTTACTTTTAGACAGAAGGAAGTAACCTGGACAGTTCTTAGAATTTTCAGAATTCCCGCAGCATGACAAATGTGCTCATGACTCAAATTAAGTTGCTTCAAGCTGATCCTCATAACAAGGGGTTGCAAATGAACAGTTTTCAGCTACAATTCACACAAAAACTTTCATGAGTGAATCCAAGCCACCTCTACATTATACATCTATCCCTCGAACCCCTCCAAACTACTAAAAAAACAACAAAACCCATTTCAAAGTATAAACTAACAACCACCAACCAAAACCAGAACTTGGGTCCACTTAAAAAGTCATAAAGCACAGAAAATACACAAAAGGATCCAAGGATGACCAAAGGCTTCAAAAATAAATCCGTCTTTAATGTACAAAATGTAAAAGCATAAGGGCTTTCTTAGCAAAGCTACTTCATCAGATGCATTTCACAACTAAAATTCTCTACTCATTATATATACTAACTAAAAAGGTCACATGCCATGACAGCAGGATTAAAACTAAAAAGTTCATTAGAGACCATGCTGACTTCACCAACTCTAATGTGTTTACTTGGCCTAGAACATTAATTACAATTCTTCTGCCATTAATTTTACTCAAGACGCTGCTCCTGTTGTTAATGTGAATGAATCCAGCATAACGAGTGCTCCTGGTAACTATGGAGATGAACAGACATCACAGTTGGCCCAATCCCATAGCTGTAGCAATGCCCATAATTGATTTAGGCACCAGGAAGAAGGTAATTCAAGTTACAGCACAAATGCACCATCCGGGTGAATCAGGGAGTGCAGCAAATCATACTGTTGATGTACCAAATGTTCTTAATGTATGTACCAAGAATAATGCTCCTTTTTCCCAAGGGAGATTAATGTTTCCTCTACCAAAAAAGTCTCATACTGTAACCGAGCAGAGGTCCCACTCACGCAACAGAACACGTATGAAGAGGAAACCCGAAGGGGAAGCTTCAGGGACACCAACACCAAAGAAGTTTTGGAACAAAATTTAGAAGGTTTAGTCTGGAATTTGTCCAGCTATACTTTATCTGCAGCTACAGCTAGAGTCTTAAAGAAAGGACTTCTGTTTATTCCAACTCAGAAATAAAACTTTTCAGCGATAATTTTGGACTTTAAAATGTTTGTCAGAAATGTTCTTTTGAGGCTAAATTTAAAAATAACAGCAATGCATATGATAACAATATTTTTAAGAAATCTAGCACATCTATTCCAAATCCACATTCTTTAGTAACAGCCTTTGAGAAAATATGTCTTAATGATTTTTATAGAATGTATGCATCTAACTCTGTTCATCATAAGCGTGATATGAAATATAATTTAACAAAATCTGAATATCAAGCATTGAATAGGTTACAGACTAATAGTCAATTAACCATCAGACCAGCTGATAAAGGTGGTCCAATTGTCTTGTTGGATACTGATAGATATAATAATGATAAGAAATCTATGCTTTCGGATACCTGTTTTTATATTAAAATAACTTCTAAACAGTAGATCATGATTATTAAGGTGAACAACATTTTTAAGGCATTACTTAAGAACGATTTAATAGACATGCAGTTGTTTAATTATTTATTTTTTAAGGATGCTTTAGTATCTGACATTCAAGGTCTGCCCAAATTACATAAAAATCCTGTACATCCCCCATTACATCCTATTGTGGCAGGCAGAAATTGGTGCACTGAGCCTGCATCTATTTTCATACAGAAACAAATTAGACATGTTTTAAATTCATGTCCATGCATTTTAAGGGGCACTCAACATTTTTTGAATGATTTGTTCTTGTTTATGAATGTATGTAAGAAACAAGAATTTTTGTATTTAGTGACCTTAGATGTCACTTCTCTCTTTACGGTCATTCCGAATAATGAAGGGCTTTCAAGTGTAAAACAGTTTTTAGAGAGGTACACTGACTTTAATTGTAAGAAGACTGAGTTAACATGTATCTTACTTGAGTGTGTTTTGAACAATAATGTGTTTGCATTTGGTGATAGTTTCTACTGGCAAAAACATGGTGTAGCTGTGGGCATGTCATGTGCCAATAGCTATGCCAATGTGGCCATGGGGAGTTTGGGAACAATGCCATATCATTAATGGACCATACAACAAACAAGTAGTTTTTTTATCGTTGTTTTGTGGACATTTTTTTTGTTATGGGAGGGTCCTTAAGAGGTTTTACATGATTTCATTAAGTACTTTAACAGTACCACATCATTTTTAAAATTTTCACACAAAATTTCAGCTGAGTCAGTAGAATTCTTAGATGTAAAAATAATATGTGACATTAATGGTTATATTACAACAGAAATGTATAGGAAACCCTGTCATTGTAATCACTTTTTATATAAAGAAAGTATGCATCCTTCCCATGTATTTAAAAGTGTAGTCAGAAGCCAAGTTTATAGACCTTCATGGCTAAGTGTAAGTGACTCAGAATTTGGTAGGCAAACCAACTCTTTAATAGAATCTTTTACAGCTAGGGGTTATGCAAGTAATGACATTGCTGAGAATATTGAGCTAGTCTCCAATGAGAGATCTAGTAGAGCTAAGCCTTATTTTGGTGAGCAGTATTCTGGTAGTATACAAGCTGCATCCCAGAAGAATGACAAAGTAAAATTATGCTTATATTATTCCAGTGACATTAAGCAATATAGGGATATAATTGAAAGACACTGGGATATTTTGACTACAGACAATGACATTGAGGCTATAGTAGATAAGAGACCTAGATATGTATACAAAAACATGAAGTCCCTTAAAAGACGTTTGTGTTTACCAAAAGGAATGTCATCCAGTATAAGTCATGGATGTACTACTGCATGTGGGCATTGTCAAGCCTGCAAATATGTTGACAGTACAGGAACAGTCTATCATCCTGATCAAAGTAGGACATATAGATTTGACATTGCAGCAATATGCAGCAGTATGCACATAGTCTATCTAGCTCACTGTTCAGTATGTACAAAATTCTATGTTGGTAAAACTGATCGAGCACTGAGAGATAGAATTAAGGAACACTATTACCACATAAGTAAAAGTGATACACTCAGTGCCTTGTCCAAACATATTGTAGACACTGATGCCACTCATTTGTTCAAGTTTATGGTAATAGGATGTGTACATGAAAACATAAGGAAAGGGGACATCAGAAATCAAACTGAAAAATTGGAAGCCAAATGGATAGTTAGACTACGAGGGGACTATGGACATGGCCTGAATGACAGGATACCATTGAGACCAAAGCTTAAAGCCAGACCATTGAATAGGAAGTAATCTAGCATTTACTTATTTTGAATAATAACAAGTGTTACATAAGTACGTTTTTTTATTTATTTTTATCATTTTTAGGTATATTTACATATATATGTAAATGCTTTATTCCTTGTTGGATGGTCATTATTTAGTATTCATATATAAATACATTGTACTAAGCATTTTTAGTAATATGTCTTTAAGGAAGCAAAGTTTTTAGTCACGTGACCTTTTTAATTAGTATATATACATATATATATATATATATATATATCTATACATATATATATATATATATATATATATATATATATATATATATATATATATATATATATATATATATATATATATATATATAATGAGTACAGAATTGTAGTTGTGAAATGCATCTGATGAAGTAGCTTTGCTACGGTATACTTTTACATTTTGTACATTAAAGATGGATTTATTTTGGAAACCTTTGGTCATCCTTGGATCCTGTTGTGTATTTTCTGTGCCATTTCATAGTATGTTAACCACTAAAAAGCTATTGTATTTAAAGAAATTATATTTAATGATTCAGTAAGTGCTATTTGTATAATATGTTTAATATAAAACAGACTGACATTTTTTAAAGGAGACAAGCATATAAACTTGCATGAAAAGAATGACAGTCATGTGTGATCCAGGTTTAACTTGTAAAAGTGTGAGTGCTACTCTAATTATTTGATAACATTCCAATAATAACTTTTATACATGTAAGAAACTATATTTTTATACTTTGTTTATAACATAGCATAACATTTTTGGGTGCTACTGTATGTCAAGTATACTGCCAGTAGCAAGTATTCAGAACTATGTAATAACTGACAGTGGATTAGAATGCAATTCACTGTCTTTTGCTTATCATCTAACTTGTATTATTTGACATCTTAGCATATGATTCAAAATATTATGATTATTTACTTTTAGACAGGAAGAAGTAACCTGGACAGTTTTTAGAATTTTCAAAACCCCTGCAGCATCACAAAAATGCTCATGAATCGAAGTTGTTTCAAGCTACTTTTCATGATAAGATCTTCAAAATGAACAGTAATCAGTTACAATTCACACAAAAGTGCTTGAAAGTGAATCAAAGCCACCTCCACACTACACGACTCCCTCAAACCCCTCAAAAACCACCAAAAAAACAACAGAAAAACATCTCGAAGCATCCCAACCACTAAAAGGCATTGCACTCAAAGAAACAACATTTAATGATTCAGCAAGCACTATTTGTATAAGATGTTTAATATAAAACAGACTGTCATTTTTTAAAGGCGACAGAGCATATAAACTTGCATTGAAAGAATGACAATTATGGGTGAGCGAGGTTTAACATTTAAAAGTGTGAATGTTACTCTAATTATTTGATATCATTCCAATAGTAACCTTTATATGTGCAAAAAGCTATATTTTTTATATTGGCTTATAACATAGCATGTCTTTCCCAGGTGCTAGTGCATGTCAAGTATATTATCAGTAGCATACTACTGGACTATTTTAAGAACCCAGAATGTAAATTAACATACCTCTTTAGTGTCATTTGCTGTATCTTGCATTATATTTAATAGTACATTACTCAAATATGCCAAGATATCAGAAAGTGTGCCACCTAACATAAGTTTCATTACAATAATGAGTAATTTTTAATCAAATGAAGAGTTTAACCTTTTAAACTTTAAATGAAAATGAGTGGCTTTAATTTCACATATAGCTAATTTATTGTATTTTATTTATTTATTTTTATTTTACATTTATTAACCGGGAATGTCCAACTGGATACAGGTCCATTTTCAGCGAAGGCCTGTGGAGAAAAGCTCCAAATGTACAAAAACAAGTGTAAATACAGTGAAATTATTACACTGAGATTTGTTTAACAATATGTACATACAGGTACATGTTTTTCTCACATACACACAGCAAAGGTTGGAAGCAAGTAGCTGAGAAAGAAATAGTTAAAGATATTTTATTTTATTTTATTTTACATTTGTTGACTGGGATAGTCCAACTGGATACATGTCCATTTACAGTGGAGGCCCGGGCAAAAAAGCTCCAGACAGATTCAAATAGATCCAAAAAGCTCCTAATAGAATCAAACTCTAACATTTTAAAAAGCAAACTAGTAACCATTTGAAGTAGTGACAGAAATAAATAAATTACTTACTTTGTAAAAAGTAATATTCTGCACCTGTTCATAAATATTCAAGCACTTCTTTAAAGCAATAAGAATTTATAACCATGAAATATATGGACTTTCATTTGTCCTTCAGTTTTTTACTGCTTTTGTCTTTTAATAACCAACCATCTCTTGTTGCATTTCTCTTTAAAGACGTTGATAGATTCCAGTCAATTTCTTCTGTTTTTTCCAGGATTTTATTTTTCTGTATAAAGTCCATTGCATCTTCCAAAGTATTAAAAATCGTCTTTCTTTCTGGAAGGTGAATCCTTATTTATTTATTTATTTTTTGCTGGAAACAAGATCTGTGCTTTAATATTTTTTTTCTTTAAGCTTTTAACAAGCGGCATGCATGTATTGTCTCTTTGACATCACTAATGTTCAATAGTCATTGTCTAATATCATAGTATTTGCTTTAATTTTAACTGGATAGTTAGTACATGCTGCATTTAAGACTAAATCCTTATTTTAACTTGAGAAAAATCTTATGATCATTTTGACCTTGGTGAAGGTGTTTCTTTTTTTAAAGATGAGTTAAATAAAAAGTGATCTATGTGTCCTTTCAATGCCAAAGGAAAAGCTTCAGGCAGGTTCAAAGTTTTAGGCAGCCAGGTATTAAGGAATTGAATCCTGCTGTCTCCCTCTTCTTTTTCAGGAATCCCATAAATCCTGATGTCATTATTTCTAGATCTATCCTCTAAGTCTTCTATTTTTCCCCAGAATAAGTTGCTTTGTTTCAGAAGAAATTCAGTGTTATTCTCATTTTCAAGCAATTTGTTTGTGTCTTTCGGCTTTTCCCGGTTAGGGGTCGCCACAGTGGAACTCCGGTCCGCTAATGATTGGCAGTAGAGTTTTACGTGCTGGCTTGCCAGGCCTAATGCACAACCCTCAATGAAGGAATGCCCATTCACGCATGTCGCCACACAGAAGACGCTCTAAATGAGAATCGAACGGGCAACGTCTAACTGCGAGGCGACAATGCTACCGCAGCACCACCACCGCAAGCAATCTTCTATCAAAATCAGGCATTTCCTCTTCTATACTCAAGATTTGTGATGATTGTTGTTTAAGAGATTCACTCAGCACTTCAACTTGTTTTTCAATATTCCTCTTTAAAATTGTCCATTTTACTTTCTCATTTATGTCTCTTTATAGATAACTCACTGATGTTGCTTGTATAGCCTGTATGTCTTTTTTCACAGTACTGTCCTGTACACTGCATTTGGAGTGGCTCATTCTGAGACAATTAGTCCTTTCTAGTTTTCTTGACAGGAAAAAATAATTAAAAACATTTCAAATTTGTTATTTTTGTAGTAAATCTTTCAGCAGATGTTCAATTATAAATCCATCAAGTTTTGAAATGTTCTGTTTGTCAGAGATGTTAAAATGAAACAGATCTAAAAACAGTACTGCTCACCATCTTGGACACACACCCTAAACACATTTATTGATTGTAAATAATGAAAAATAAGCTTGATTTTTAAAGTGTACATACATGTGCTGAATATCCAGAAATTTCATATATCTCCCCTACAGTTTGTTTGCTTGCATGATATTTGGCATTTTGATCAGAAAATGTTGCCTGCCCTTTCCCCAGAGCCAGGAAACATAGAAGATATATTTACTTGCTTTAATAAACTGTAAATATATATATATATATATATATATATATATATATATATATATATATATATATATATATATATATATATATATATATATATAAAATATATATATAAAATATATATATATAGACACACACACACACACACACACACACACACACACACACACACACACACACACACATACATGTGTATATATATATATATATATATATATATATATATATATATATATATATATATATATACATATATGGGTTAAAGTTCAAAATTTATCTCTTTTATAATAAGAATCATTAATATCACCGAACACCAATTAATAAAATCATTAAGCTTTTAAAGCTTTTAAAGGACAATACTCTAAAATATCCAAATATTGTTTTTAAAAGGCAGGTAACTCCTTTAAACCAAATGTACCCAACTAATTTTTGGATTTAGTCCCTTAGAGTATAGAGTATTATGCATTAAGATCAGCTGTGTAAAAATAACACCCTTTACAACTCTGTTATTGTATTGTACTCGTAAAAATGACAATCTATATTCAGTGTTTATATTTGTTATATTCTGCTGTTTTACTTTCATGTAATATGTTGGAGCTATTTTCCCCTGGCCTCTGCTGAAAATGGATTATTGCCCAGCTGGATTTTCCTTGTAAACAAATGTCAATACATAGATGGATAGATAGATAGATAGATAGATAGATAGATAGATAGATAGATAGATAGATAGATAGATAGATAAAGAATTTTCTTATTGGAAATAGACAGCAAAGTTCTATGTTCCTCCCCAAAATAAAGCAACACTGATGATGCACATATCTTTGGGGGAAATCTGACTTCCACACTACTTCTTGTTTAATATCTAAAAATACAATATTAAACTCAGGAGAAAATCCATAAATTCAAAATATAACTAAAGTCTCTACCACGGTTATAGAAAGTCTACTCAAAAGACAGAACTTTGTACTTGCCAAAGATCAAGGACCAGGAAATAAGTTAATGAGTCCACAAAGCAAAATTGATAAACTGTCCACTTCATGTAGCAGAAAAGAACCAATTGCACCATGTTGCCTACTATCTTATTAAAACAATACCCTGTCTGGGAGCTTAGTAAAAAATTAAAATGGCTATAACTGTGAAGTGCTCTTAATGCCAGTATAATCATTTAACCTTGTGGGAATGCTTTGCATCCAGCATTGGCTAGGTCTCCCACCCTTCTTGTCCATATACTGACAAAATCCACTGCTCAAAATATAAACTTGTTGAAAACTGTACATTAATTGCTAGGTACAGTAATTGCTATGTTCAAAAAGTATTAGTGCTAGTCTTACAATCAGGTAAAAATTCCACACCTAATACAAAAACATTAAACAACCATGACAATATCCCCACACAATTCAACAAGTTCTTTACAGAAACTATCCAAACCCTTGCAAATAACCAAACTAGCATAAACAACCCCACTCCAACAAAATCATCTTCTCCACAAGAAACAGAAAGCAATAGCCCCACTTTAATTTTCATTCAGTATCAATCAAGACCATACTAAAACTTCTCTAAAAACTCAAACCGACCACCCAAGCTGCCGACAAACTACCCACAGAATATCTACAACTTGCTGCTGAAGCCATAGCCTATCCTATCTCTATCCTAATTAAGAGATCACTCTCCAAGTGTACAGTACCCCACTGATGGAAAATATCCCATGCAATACCACTTCACAAAGTGTGAAAGTCCTTTGAACTCGATAACTATTGGCCTATAGCCATACTATCCCTGTTATCAAAAATTCTTGAGAGGGTAATTCACACACAATTGATGAAATATCTCCAAGAAAACAAACTACTATCCATACAGCAACATGGCTTTAGACCCTTTCATAACACAACCACTGCACTTACATCATTCACTAACACCATTAATAGTCACAGAATGAATGGACAGCTCATATCGGCTACATTCTTAGATTTACCCAAAGCTTTTGACATGGTCCATCACTCAAAACTCTTACATGCACTCTCTTCACTAAACCTCAGTACCTCTTCTATTTCATGGTTTAAGAGCTATCTATCTGAGAGACAGGAAGCAGTAAAATAGCAAAACCAAATATCCTCCTTGCTACCTGTTTCTCTAGGGGTCCCCCAAGGCTCCATCTTAGGTCCATTACTATTCAATATGCAGTTGACACTACTATAATATGCACAGTCCCCACACTAGATCGCCTTCTCTCCCAAACACCAGTGATTCTCTCTAGCTGAATCCTGGTTCACCAACCAATAGCTCATTCTTAACCCAACCAAAAACAAAATGACTCCTCTTTAGTTCACACAGATCCCTACCCCCCCCCCCCCCACTGACAACTTCACAATTTCCTCCAAAAACAATACCACTATTACCCCTACAAATCACACCAAACTGGTAGTTGTGGAAATAGACAATCACCTTAGATTTGACCTACACATTACCCAAACTATAAAGAAAGGTCGCAAACAACTCGGACTACTCTATCATAACAAACCCTTCCTCTCAAATAACTCCAAAAATTACAATAGCTAGAACACACCTACTATCTACCTTACTCTATACCTCCCCTATTTTCACTAACATTTGCAAAACTAATCTAATCAAACTTGAATCCTGCTATAATAAGACAGGTAGATTTGCTACAGGCTCAGCCCATAGAACACATCACTGTGAATATCTCAAAATGCTTAACTGACTAGAACTCCCACTCATACTTCAAACCAATCAGCTTCCTCTAGCCCACAAAATAGTACACCACTCAGATAAAATCCCAGCTCTACAACACCTAGTTCTCCCTCACAGCACAAGAACCTTAAGATCTAGCACCCACAACCACCTTCAAGTCACCTAATTTAGCAATGAGGCAGGTAAACCCGCCTATAGCCACTCTATCTCTAAACTGTGGAGCTCCATACCTGCCCACTTAACATCCAACAACTCCACGACTCAATTTAGGAAACTCCTTAAAATTCTCTTTAGGAAAAACAGGTTATGCTCCTGTCTCACCCCTGGATAATACTCTAGAAGATTGCTAATCTCACAACTGATCTAGTAAGTACTGTGATTGACTGTATGCATTCTTGTCATATTTGGGAACATGATATGTACGGTCGTAATTGTTGTACTCAAGAATCACTTTTAATGTATACTATATACTGTCCTTTAATTCACATTGTTAGTCTGCCTGAATGTATGGCACATGTAATGCCTGAATTGTTAATGTATTTGCTGGAGCTTTTCTCCCCGGGCCGCCACTGAAAATGGACCTGTATCCAGTCGGACTCTCCTGGTTAACAAATGTAAAATAAAATAAATAAAAATAAATACTGCTTGTCCTTATTGTATATAGATGTTTGCAATTTTACTTCTTAAGTTTCCTAGTTATCTTGTCTCTATAGAAATAATTACAATGTGTACACTTTATAGCATATATAAAGCTCATACTAGCTCAAGTAAAAAGCCCATACAGTCCAAAAGTCCTGTCCATATGCTTTAGTAGCAATACAGAACCTTCATTAATAAGCCTAAAATGGCTTCATTTACCACCTCTACACACGTAATTAGGTTTGCCTTGAGTTTTACAGAATTGCTTTAAGATTACTTCCTGTTTATCACCTACAACTCTTGTATATTTCCTGATTACCAATGACAATCTTGTAGAAGGCTTTTACAGCAAACCTATGAATACCACTTGGTTACAGGAAACAAGAGCCTGAATCCTCTTCACCAACTACCAACCTACTAAAAACGAGTTCCAATGCATTTACAAGAAATTGTAAGCTTCAAAGGAAGAGAAGTTTATTCATTTACTCATGCTAAGTCTGTTTTCAATGTGCAACTGTTTTGTTTAGCAAATGGTCATAGGACAACAAGTAGTATACTTGCTTTTGATGCAGAAGGCTCTAGGTTCTACACCTGTAGCATGTTTATAGATTGCTGACTCTATGTTGTACTTTAAGGGGGGTGGTGTACTACAGTCCTGATTATGTCCTCCTCTGAATGAGATGCCTAGTAACTATGAACCTGTTGTCAGTTTGCCATCCATTCCCTATTGCAATATTACCAGCTTACCAATTTTTTTTAATGTAGCATAGGCAATTTATTCTTCAAGAGCAGCAGGCACTGAATTTGTAGATGAAACACTGAAATATAAAGTTGTTTGCTAGTAGCAACCTCTTCATTAGTTACAGATCTCTTTAATGTGGAAATATTGAGATGACTTTTACTTCTGCAGAGATTGTACATATTGACTGATATTGATAGATTATAATGACAGAAGTTTTTGGCCTTTTATGGTTGAAATGTTCTGAAATGGGCAGTTTTGTCATTATTGGTAATACATTTTGTTTCGTTGCTTATTGGAAAAGTGTTCAAAACTACAAATTTAAAATACACTCTAACAAGTACTGCTGTATTATACAAGGAATATAATTTCATACAATCAGGAAGATAAATCAAAGAACACATGAATGTATGCATGGTCCTAAAGATGTGTGCAAGGGGCCTATGTTTTGAAAACAGCCCAAAGGTAAACATTATCCACCACTGGCCAGATACATTTTCTTTGAATGTGGGTTTCAATGCCATTTGAATGAATGTGGGTTTCAAGGGCATTACTGTTAATAATGTCTGTTTTCATTGTGAAACAGTATTGTTTTGTTTAGCAAATATCTACCAATGTTTGTGCTATAAAATTTGAAAGAAATTTTTTAAATTAAATCGAAGTATCTGTAATCATTGTAAAAGTAAATAAGAACATGGTATGCACATTGAAAGTTCTGAACAGTGTTTATAGTAACTGGGGAGACAGAACCAAGTAATGGGACACTGGGATGCTATGGGGTCAGCTTGCTACATTACCCTGCATAGGGCCCCATTTGAACATAATTTGGCTCCATGGTAAATACTTTGTTTCTTCCTTTTGTGTGTGTCCATGTGTCCATGCATTCATAAAAAAAAACATGGTATAGCATTGAAGGAAACTTGGAAGAAACTACACACAAGACTGGAGAGAATCACTGTTATTTTTAAAATTAACAGCAGCCTTCTCATTGTACAGTAGTACAATACATTAGAAAGCTTTGCAATGGAAATGTTTTTTGTTTGTTTGTTTGTTTGTTTAACTGAGCAAACTGGATTAATCACAGCAAGTGAATAAGCGAGGGCATCGTGGACTACTGCACTGAAGGTAAATATTTTTTTATGTGAATATAACCACCAGATTTTCTTCCTTATTTTTGGAGAGGGGAAAGTGATGGCGGCTAGGCCTGTGTTTGTGTGTGTGTGTGTGTGTGTGTGTGTGTGTGTGTGTGTGTGTGTGTGTGTGTGTGTGAGCATTTGTTTAAATATTTTAAAATTGGATATTTATGTTCTTTTTTTTGTACTCTTTTGTCCCTTTTTGTTTTGTTGGGATGGGGGAAAATTAGTTGGGCTGTGGATTAAAGTAACTTGCCCTACCACTTGTTCATCTTAAATTTGGCCATTAAGGCTGGCAAGTAAATAATTGTGTTAATAAACTGGAATACTTGTATCCTTTTGGGGGGGTGGCCAGGTCTGCTGTGGATGAATGTAACTTGTCCTTATCACTTATTAGGTTTAAATTCCACTCTTAAGGTACATTTGTGTGAAAACAATCTGAATATTCATGCTTTTTTGGAGGGGTTTGGCAGTAACTTTGTCCCTTTCGTATTATATTAAAAGCTGAATAGTGTGCATTTGTGTGAAATATTGATTTTTTTTGGATGGTGTAGCTAGTTCTGCTATGGGAAATTATCTCTTTATTTGCTCAGTTTAAAGTCTGGTATTAAGGGCTGTCTAGTGCATATTTGTGTAAAAACTAGAATATTTCTGCCTTTTCTTACTTTGGAGGGGACTGGCTAACAGTGTTCTTGATGAAGTAACTGGTGTTCAGTTTAAAGTTGGGCATTAACAGCTAGTGTGCATTTATTTGTGTGAAATAAATTAGAATATTGTATGAAACACATTTGAAACTGTCCCCAGTTTTATAGAATGATCTTGTATTTGCCTAATATGTTTGGTCTGCAAGTTACTGTGATATGGTTTGCTTAGCTTATTGCCTACCTTTACGTGACTAGTGCGCATTTGCATGAAATATACGGCAATCTTTACTCTCTCTCCCTCTCTCTCTCTCTCTCTCTCTCTGGCTGTTATATTTATAAAATCAAGTTGAAACAATCTCTGATTTTGCAGAATGTTCCTAAATTTGCTTCTTCTTGAGCTGGCCCTAATAGAATTTGATGTCAACTGTCCACATAAGTTACCAAATCCAGAACTACTGGTTGAGCACTTTACAGTGTGTTGTCAATGTTGTACTCAACTTTCTAAAGAAGGAGATGTTAATGCATTTTTGACATTTAGCTTAAGACTGTGATTCTGGCACTTGTTTGGGACAAGGCTTCCTGTAGGATGGCTAAGTTTTTTGAAGGTTTGAGCACTGCTCCTAGCTTGCTCCTTATTTTGGCATTATTTCATTTCATGATTATTAATAAAAAGAATTGTCATAAAGGAGGAGGTTTTGGGAAAAAAATCTCTGCAGGGTGTGTTGTGTGTGTTAAAAAATAATTCTGTTCCAGGGAGTCAAATATGCTAGGTATGCCTGCCTTGCCAAATGCTCTTTAACGTACTGTTTTATGCTTGAGATTACATCTGACCTTTACTGTGCTTTGATATTTTCTATTTTACACTTCATGAAACTGCTGCCAAAATATAATTAATATTCCTAGCTAATACGTTCTGCATAGATAAGGATGATTTTGTATGCTTTATATAAGTGCAATGCTTCAGTTACAAACACTATCACATGGACAATGTTTAAAGTTGACCTTGAAAGGTACATTACACTGAAACTCAATCCATAGAATTTGCCAGCACATCCACTGCAGAGAATCTCGTCCCATCTGATTGTCTTACAGTTTTCTTAGATACAAACAGGAAACATTTCAAAGCAGAGACAGATCTGCATGTCATAGTGGCGTCTGTAACACAGTGTTCTGAAACTAAGCATTTCTTCTTGCAGGAAATATGCAGAAACCTGACCAAGCAGCAGTATCACTATTAAAGGATATTCTGAGAGAAGACTAAGTAATCAAAAGAAAGATATCAACATTTAAAATAGCAAAATTTGAATTATAATTATAAATAATCATCTTTTGACAGAAAGGTTGTTTCTCATTAATATGCCTTGCCTTAGCCATATGTTGAATTTCTAACTTGTCAGTGTATGTCAGAAAAGCTATGTTTTGTAACTTTCCAAGTTTGTTTGTGTCTTTCGGCTTTTCTCGGTTAGGGGTCACCACAGCAGAACTCCGGTCCGCTAATGATTGGCAGTAGAGTTTTACGTGCTGGCTTGCCGGGCCTAACACACAAACTTCAACAAAGGAACGCCCATTCACGCATGTCGCCACACAGAAGATGCTCTAACTGAGAATTGAATGGGCAATGTCTAATTGTGAGGCGACAACGCTACCGCAGCACCACCACCACAGTATCTATCTGTATTTATGGCTACATGGGAGTTTCATCACTTCAAAATCCTTTCTTACAAACTTAATCTCCTCTGATACAATGATTCTTGACGTTTGTTGATGTGCTGTCTTATTTTCTGCAGCCATATCAACATTTTGTGAGGAGTTGTTCTTCACTGATTACTACCCCACATCAAGTTAATGTTGCACAATAGTAACCTATGTGCAATATATGTATATATTTATATTTTGATTATGAGGCTATCCAGCTGATCAAACAGTTAATTTTCAGTTGTAGACCAGAGAAAATGTTCTTTAAATCATTCCAGCAGAAAACTCTTGATAAATATGAAAGTCATCAAATGTTTCAGATGTATCTGTATGTCAAAACAGAAAAAATAACTGCATGCAACACCCATGGCATATTGAGTATGACAGGCACATACAACTGTTAAGTGTAGGGACATGACTGGAGTGCTTGATAGCTCAAAGCAAACAGATTGACAATTCACAAGTCAGACAGAGGAGGAATCTTTAACATTAAATACATTTAGCTTTATGAATTTGGCCAACAATTGTACAAAACTATGTTGCAAGGCAAAGGTAGATGTAACCAGTTGTACAAAACTATGTTGCAAGGCAGAGGTAGAGGCCACAGAAGTTCAAGACCCAACAGTCAGCAGGAAAGGTCATGGCCACAGTGTTTTGGTATCAGGAAGGTGTTGTAACAACTGACTATCTTTCAAGGGGCCAAACAGTTAATGCAAAATATTACTGTAACTTGCTGTGCCGATTAAAGGAGGTATTGAAAGAAAAAAGGACAGGGGAAGCTGCAGAAAGGACTTCTCTTTTTGAAAGACAATGCACCTGTTCACAAGGCTGGCAAAACAATGGCTGTTTTGATGAAACTGGGGTTTGGGTGCACAGCCCATCCACTCTACTAACCAGATCTTGCTCCACCTATTTCCTGTTTCCAAACCTTAAAAGGAGTTTGAAAGGGCATCAATTTTCGAGCGATTTGGGGCTGATTGCATCTGCGGAGCAGTATTTCAATGGCCAGACCTCAGACTTTTTTGTTAGGGTTACAGAAACTTCAGACATGATGTGCCAAGTGTGTTGAACCTCGGGGAGAATATGTTGAATAACTTGTAAGCTTCATGGCTCCATGTCATTCCCTTCTTGGTCGGCCTTAAAACTTTTCAACAATCCCCTCGTAAACAATATATGACTGGACAGATGATAAGGTGAAGCTACAGAGATAAAATCATTACAGTAGAGTTATTGAATATATGCAGAAATGTCATTAGTAAAATCTAAAACCAGTGATTTTCTATGAGTTGTTTAGTCAATACACTTGACAAAAAGAACTGAAATGAATAAATGTTTATCCTAGCAGTTAAAGGAAGTTACAGAGAAAATAAAACTATACATAATAGATTTGAAGAGTTGATGCTTTTGAAGGTTAAAATTGTGCATTTACATAACTGATTATACTGAATTATCCTGTTTAGTGGCAAGTTCTATGCTGACATTAATACATAATGCTGACAATGATGTCTAAAATGTACTATATATTTAATGCCAGGTGTAACCCTCGCTATATCTACCTTCAGTAATTTCTATTCAATGACCTTTTATTCAATCCTCCGGATTCAGCGAGCTCTGCACAGAGTGCAGGAAGAGTGCAGGAGCTCCTGGAGGTAATATGGCCGCCATGCAATCCAGGAGTAATCTCCAGAGATATGCACGAGCGCTCCTGCACTATTCCTGCATGGACACAGCTCCTGCATGCAAATTACCTCATTTGCAGGTGAAAACCATGCAAATGAGGTAAAAGTGCCATCTAGGAAGCTGTCATACGGCTGTGCAGGATTAGTGTAGTGTTCAGAAATGTACTCGGTTAGTAACCGAATACATTTCTGCAAACTACAAAACGGAGCCATGATAGCTCCAAATAATGGGTGTATAGTATGTGTAAAGCATGCCAATGGCCAAATATATGGCCACTGGCATGGAAAACAGCTGGCAAAAAAACAATGTATTTTTTTAGCCAATTTCGCCTGTTTAAGTGTAGGGCAGTAGCCCGCAAATGGGATTGGGACAAAAATAAAAAAAAACTGAAATAAGCATTTTAACTAATATCACTATTTTGCCATTATACTCAATGGCAGGCAAAAGTCAACATGGCCAGTGAATAGTGGTTCCTAAGGGGGAAGGCTCAGTGTGGGACCTGTAACTATCCATTAGCAGGCAAATGAGGGGAATGATACTGAATCCCAGATTTTCCCTCAATGCTAGCGAGCACCCAATCATGTGAGTGCAGGAATAGTATGGTTCAAACCTAAGAGTTAGCTGACAACATGGGGGGTGCCAGGCATACTGTAAGCTTATAGGAGCCCTGTGGCTCTGGTTTTCCCTTAGCTTAGCAGAGCTAAGTAAGGGGGTGTGTATGTGGCTGCCTGGCATTCTTTACATTGCCTAGGTGGGTGTGTGTGCTGCGCATTAGGTTTTAAAGAAAAAAAAAGTAATCCAGGAAATAGCAGCTCTGCGCACATTTGAGCAGTGGGTTTGCGTGGCTTGCCCCCAGGCTTAAACACGAAGGCAATGGGAAGGGAAAACAGCAGTAGGAAGGTAATCAAGGAGAACTAGCATAGCTGGCAGGTGAAATGTATCAGAATCACTCAATTACACAGGCAGCAGCCCAGCCCAGAACACTACTATAAATTATGCAAACACCTTTCCCTCTGGTTTTCCCACATACTCTACACCACCGGTGTACACAAGTGGAGAAATTTTAACAAACAAAAGCAACAAAATGATAGGGGCTGCAGCAGCTATCACACATCAACATGTAGAAGAGGCCGAGGGTGGTGAGGATGAGAATGCTGTTGACCAACCCACAGTGAGGGGACGGAGAACAGTGTACATAACCAGGGTAACCTACCAGAGGCTATATGAGCTGGAGATAGTGGAGCACTATAGGGTGGACAGGAACCTCCTACAGCAAATTGTTGAGCTGTGCTGGCCACACCTGACACGCAGAACTAACAGAGGGAAACCCATCTCAATGGATACCAAGGTATGTGTAGGCCTAAGAATACTAGCCACAGGTACCTTCCAAAGGCCAACTGGGGATATCATGGGGATCTCACAGGCATCAGCATTCAGGGTACTCCACCAGTTCCTGGATGCCATGTCAGCACATGCCAGTGAACACGTATATTTCCCCAACACCCATGAGGCATTGGCCAGCAATATGCGTCTCTTCCACCAAATAGCAGAATACCCTCAGGTAGTGGGTGCTATAGACTGTACGCACATATACATCAAAGCACCACTCAGTGAGTAGGGTAGAGTCTACATCAACTCCAAGGGCTTCCCCTCCATCAACTCCCAGGTTGTGTGCGATGCCCAGGGCATTATAATGAATGTGTGTGCTGGCTGCCCTGGAAGCTGTCATGACTCCCACATCCGGCATCTGATGCAGTTGTGCCAGAAATTTGCTAATGGGGACATACCTTATGGTCACCTAGTGAGGGATGCTGGTTATGCACTGGAGCCATGGCTGATGATACCCATCAGAAATGCACACACACCCAAACAAGGACTCCATAATGAGGCACACACACAGACCAGAATCATAATAGAGCATGTGTTTGGGATGCTGAAGTCACGGTTGTGGTGCCTGGACACAACTGGTGGAGCCTTGCAGTACTCACCAACTACATGCACCCAAATTGTCATCGTATGTGCCATGCTACACAATATGATCCTGCAGAAACAGCTGCAGCAGGAACAGCATGGAGCAGGGCCAAAAAGCCCCTCACCGTTGCCAAGGCCTGCACAGGCTCAGAGTGACTTGGAGGAGGAACAACCTGAGCCTGCCCAAGTAGGCAGAAGGAGGCATGCCTGGCTTTAGCAAAGAGGCAACTCATAGCACATACACTGACACAGTAGGGACCCAGGGAATGAAACCTCTCTCTGACTCGCACATATAGTAAAAGGGATGCCAGACATGACACTACCCATGCTTAACCATGTATAGGGGGTGTTCTATGTGCATCTGACATAGTCAGCCCTCCAGCACCATCCTTAATATTGGCGCAGCCACAAGGAAAGTCACTCTTCCTACCAATTGCTGAATGGAGTAGTATGTGTTGTTACTTGTATCTATGGTATGGATGTGAGCATGCAAGTGAAGTGAGTGGCTGACTGGGATGCCAGCAGATAGTAGACACCTATAGTGGCAGCATGAGATCTGTAACAAATACTGGTGTCACCATAGTAGCCAGTATTAGACAAGGTGACAAAACTCACTGCAGGAAATGTGCTGGGTCACATGTCTGTCCATATGACACACCCTTGCCAGTCAGGGAGGCTCACATACCCAACAACAGTCTCAGCCAGCAGGAGAGGTGTAGACAAACACAAACAAAGGCTGTGCTAAGGCCTCTGATTGATAGCTATGGGTAACCCCCCAGGCCAACATAGACAGACAACAACAGGTCAGGCAGTAGGATGTCAATGTCAGATGCCACAGGGGCATCCTACCATAGTCACCACTGTCTCTCACTTGCTGAACTGGGCTGGCTTGAACTCCCTCACCTCCTTCAGTGGTATCAACTCTCACTCGCCTGCAAACTAATAAACCATCCACTAAATGTCCCATCCCTCCAGAATCTACTCCAACCCTATCGCACCACCAGACCACTAAGATCCAGCAACAAAAATCACTTGCAGATCACTAAAGCCAATAACTCTGCTGGTGAAGCACTATTCTCTTGCACCATAGCCAAATTATGGAACTCACTCCCACCCACAATTACCTCCATACCATCATGCACCAACTTCAAAACTTTAGTAAAAGCACACCTAAAAACATGCTGGCTATGCCCTTGCAACTCCCACTCTAATATCATCCACCCCATCCAATTACTACCTTTCTTTCACCTCCACTAACTACCTTGATGATAGCAAGCTCAGATGCTCATAAGCCTAGTACTTATTATACAGCAGGAACTTCTCATTGTTACATTTGTTAATGCCTGTTATGTACTTCACAGATAAAGATTCTAGTTGTCTACTGATGTACTATGTTCTTCATCTGTAAATATGTTGTAAGTAATTTCTATGTTAAATTGTTAATCGCTATGTAATCCAATGTAACTGCTGTCTGTTTATTTTACTGTGGAGCTTTTCTCCCCAGGCCTCCACTGAAAATGGACCCACGTCCAGTTGGACACTCCCGGTCAACAAATTTAAATAAGTAAATAAAATAAATAAATGTTAATTCTGAAGGGTAAGAAGTCAGAAACTGAAATGTAGGTCAATCAAACCTAAGACCTGTAGTACACTGATATGCCTCTACTCAGCATGATAGGTTAGAATACAGAATGAAATGGAATACCTGACATACCAGTACAGTCATAGCAAATCTGTACAAGTGTTAGGTGTGCCCCCCCCCAATCCTATGTAGACACATAGTAACAGTCAGGTGTGCCCCCACCACAATCCTATGTAGAAATGTAGTAACAGTCAGGTGTGTGTCCCCCACAATCCTATGTAGAATTGTAGTAACAGTCAAGTGTGCCCCCCACCCCACAATCCTATGTAGAAATGTAGTAACAGTCAGGTGTGCCCCCCAATCCTATGTAGAAATGTAGTAACAGTAAGGTGTGCCCTCTCAATCCTATGTAGACACGTAGTGACACACAGGTGTGCCCCCCAATCCTATGTAGAAATGTAGTAACATGTATGTGTATGTATAATAACAGTGGAGCACAGATTACCTGAGCTGGCCAAGGTAGCAGGATAGATTGTAACATGTGTACAATATGCAGGTCTGTGTATGTTAGGTTGGTATGTGTTGTATATTGTGTGAGAGTGGTCAGTATGTATGCATGGTGAGGTTTGTCCTGGTGGCCATTGCCCAGTACTGCCGATGATGGCCATGTTCTCACAACTGCAGTGCCAAACACAATGCTTCCTAGTATAACACATTCCAGCAGTAAGCCATAGTAATATGTTTCACCATCTGAAAGATGGACATGGCATGAATGTCGGTCCAGATATACAAGCAGTACACAGGGGGAAGTACCCCAGACAGTGTATAGTATGTAACTGTCAAATGGGCACACCCTTGGAATTGTACATACAGGTTTGCAGCACATTATCTGGGCTTGTAGTAGGGAATACTGATGTCATCTGGCCAAATACTGTCAGACCACAAAGGTCATAGGAATGATGTATTGAGAAACAGCTGATGTCCCTGCACAAGCCAGCATAAGTGGAATGCCCCATGCATATCTGTGAGTCAGATGCAAGTAGTGTCCATAACATACATGCACCCAGCTCACCACACCACCACCCACAGATACCTCTCTGGTCATATCTCTGCTGTTGGGAATGAGTACAATATGACCCCCACCTGTGTATGGCAATAGTGAAAGAATGCAGCATGCAGAGCAGGTGTCCCATGCAGGTGTGTCCCTAGCTGTAAGCAGCATCCTGCCAGCATCCACACCACTGGATGAATACTGACAGAAAGTATTGGCATGAACACCTTGCATACCTACCGTCACCCCAGGGGAATATAGTGTATCCCAGTCTGGGACTGTAGGACTGACAGAATGCAATGGCCTGCTACAGCTGTCATGCATCACTACCAAATGGCCTACAGTCCTGTGCCAAAGGCCTGTGTCTCACCCATACTGCCAATGTATGTTATGTCTTGGACTCCCAAATAACAACATAACACAATCTACAGAACCCAAATACAAGGCCATGTGGACAAATCACAGTATCATGTCCACCAAGTCCTTCTGCATGAACTATGAACCAACACCAAATTACTGCTGTGATAAAGTGATAACTAAAGGAAATTTATCAGATAATGTTTGCATAATGTATGGAAGAGGATAGCATAATTGGGGGGGGGGCAGGGGTGGCATGGAGTGTGTGAAGTCTGAAACTCAACAGTGTGCCCATACTATCCCTGGCTGCAAACACAAGAATGGGTGGCTACAAACCTGCTCGTAAACCACAATGTGTAGGGGTAATGTTCAGAATTATGGCCCCTGCCTCTGGGCAACCTGTGTGTATCTGTACAGCTGAGAGGTATGGCCACAGCAAGATACGACCATACTGTCATGTCAATGGGATGTACAAGCATGGGATCCTCTGCCACCACTGTACCAAGGTGCTGAACCATTTATACAGACCCAGCAGTAAGTATCTGCAGCTTCCCCTCCAGAATGGCATGAGTGTGCAAGAATATGTAGGCTGCTGACCATAATACTGGACACAGCTGCATTCACCCTGTGTTCCCCAGGACATCACTGCAAGCAAATATGTCTACCTGACAGTACTTGATGACATAAAAAAATCACGGTGTATAACAGTACATATCTCTGAATATTTCTGCTAACAACAGGACCATGTAGCAGATGCAGCACAGACACAATTACCTACAGTAACCCACTATCCATTACCCATTTTGACCCCATATTGTCAACTGATCTACAGATATCCTGCAGAAACAGTTTGCTAGCTGTAGGTATAGAACACAAAAATCTGCACTGGAGTAGAATCTACCTGGAATGGATTCACACATTCAGTACAGAAGGTCATACTGAGCATGCTTCCACACTTAGAGACATGAAGGCCATTGTCAGACAACAAAATATTGAAAGGTCATACTGGGCATGCTCACACAAAGAAATGAAGCCCATGTCTGCCAACAACAGTGGACCATACATATCTGTCAGTTGCAGATGTTATTGCATACACCCTCAGTATGCACCAGTCATGCTTTGCACACACATTGGATAGGAATACACACATATATCCAAGGATAACACACTATAATAGGCCAAAAGTACACATACATAGATATGTTGAAGAGAGTGACAGTGACAAAGAAGCTTCCATCATGAGGCCTGTCCCACCCAGCACACATCCAGTTGGCTAAAACCACATTATGTGCAAATGTCAATCACATGACATTTGCCTCTGGAATCCCTCAGCATTATAGTGTCTGTGGTGCTAGTGCTAACTGTGCAACACAACTGTACAAGTCAGTAGTAATCTAGCAGTTGTATACACGTACCTGTGGAATATAAACCTGTGTGTGACTGCGTGTGGTGTGTCTGCCTCTAGATAAATGGATTATGGCCCATACACACACACTGCCCTCCCCATTGCCTTACTATGGCAAACCTGCTGATGTCTTCACCTTGAAATACACTTTTGGGTAAATAGTAGCCCAGTAATCTCTGTGGCATGTCCTATAACTGTGTAATGTTGTAGTGTGACATACAAGCTAGGTAGGAGCTCAAATCCCAGATGTGACAACTGTGTGTATGCGTGTGTGCTCGTGTAGGGATCAATGCTTTTTAGGCCAGTCACACTCACTACAATTACAAATGCCCTACTTTGGCATGTCTGCTGATGTCATTCACTTTGGAATACACATTTGGGGGAAAAAAGTAGCCTAGTAATTTCTGTGGTGCATCCTATAACTGCGTAACACTGTAGTGTGATATACTAGTTAGGTAGGAATTCCATTCCCAGACATCACAAGTGTGGATGTTTGTGTAGTTGTTCCTCTGTGTAGGGAACAATGCTTTTGAGGCCATTCACAGTCACTACAACCTCCAGTTCCCTTCTTTGGCATGCCTGCTGATGTCATTCACTTTGAAATGCACCTTTGGGGAAAATATAGCCCACTAATCTCTGTGGCGCATCCTATAACTGCGTAATGTTGTAGTGTGGTATACTAGTTAAGTAGAAGTTCTGTTCCCAGACATGGCAAGTGTGGATGTTTGTCTGTGTAGGGCACAATGCTTTTAAGGCCATTCACAGTCACTACAACCTCCAGTGCCCTTCTTTGCCAAGCCTGCTGAAGTCATTCACTTTGAAATACAACTTTGGGGAAAGAGTAGCCCATTAGTCTCTGTGGTGTGTCCTATAACTACATAATGCTGTAGTGTGATAAACCCTTTAGGTAGGAGATCTATTCGCAGACATAGCAAGTGTGGATGTTTGTCTGTGTATCAAGCAATACTTTTGAGGCCATTCACAGTCACTACAACCTCCAGTGGCCTACTTTGGCAAGCCTGCTGATGTCATTCACTTTGAAATACACCTTTGGGGAAAAAGCTGCCTCATAATCTCTGTGGGCTACCCTGTAACTGCATAATGCTGTAGTATGATAAACTAGTTAGATAGGCATTCTATCCCAATACATGGCAAGTGTAGATGTCTGTGTGTTTGTTCCCCTGTGTAGGTAGCAATGCTTTTGAGGCCATTCACAGTCACTACAACCTCTGGTGCCCATCTTTGGCAAGCCTGCTGATGTCATTCACTTTGAAATACACCTTTGGGGAAAGGGTAGCACGGTAATTTCTGTGGCAGATCCTATAACTGTGTAAAGCTGTAATGTGATAAACTAGTTCTATAGGAGTTCTATGCCCAGTCGGCAACTGTGAAACTGTGTGTGTGTGTGTGTGTGTGTGTGTGTGTGTGTGTGTGTGTGTGTGTGTGTGTGTGTGTGTGTGTGTGTGTGTGTGTGTGTGTGTGCATAGGGAGCAATGTTTTTTGGCCATTCACAGTCACTACACACAGCTACAAATGGATAACATTGATAACTGTACAGTAACAGAGACCTGATCCAAGCCTCCAGAGAGCACCCCTGCAATACCAGGTACAGCTCTCACCACACCTGTTGGCCACCAAACCAGGACCAAAACAATAACGGTGGAGGAGTGCCCATATTCACCAAGGATATTCACACCACCAGGCTACTTGCCCAACAGAATGTGTCTGAAATACCCCCGGTGCAAGTAACAGTAAGTTAGACTGCATTCCAAATTGTATAGCTTGCTACAGATCCCCCATCATGCCCCATGATACCCACTACAGCCTTTGAAACATACTGTGAAATATTATGATACAAGCAAACACCCTAATACTGGGTGAGTTGCACTACCCTGCCATTAACTGGGAAAACTACTTGTGTACCAACACGTGTGCCCAATGGTACTGGAAGTCACAATTCCCAATGCCCTGGATCAAGTAACCCATAGTCCCACCAGGGGCTCAAATATCCTAGACCTGGTCATTACCAACATGGGACATCAATGCTCCACATCTATGGTCATCCCATTGGTGGTCAGGTATGCCCATGAGCTAATCACCCTTAACATCAACATCCCACCCCCACACCCCAGTAAGGACACCTCTGTAACACACATCTCCAAAGCCAATGTCATGCTACGCATGCCAGATGTTATTAACATCATGACACCCATGCAGAAGGGAACTGAAAGGACTGCTGAATCATACATGAAGGCACTGTACAAGCACATCCACTCGTGCATGAATCATGCTATCCAATATTGAACCAAGACGCTCCCCATCCAAGAAAAGGATGCCAATGTGGTGGCCCCCTGCCATACACATACTGTACAACAAAAGGCGGAAACTCTTGCAGAAATGAGGGACATTCCAGGATGTAAAATACTCCCTTACCAGCTACAGTAAGGGGCAGAAACCCCTCATAACATCCACCAAAGCTTGTTATGAACATAATATAGCCACAGATGCCAAATACAACTGCAAGCCATTCCATAGCTATGTGAGGAATCTAAATGGCACTGCTCAGAACAGCTGTGAGCTACAACAGGATGGTACTAAATCTACTCCTCCCAGGGATATTGTCAATATCCTGGCAGATCAATTCAGTGCCAACGGCACCCCCCCCTCCCAACCCCCAAAGGGCCCATCTCAACACAGATAGCTTGCCATATGCCAGTAATAATGGCTACATAGGTAAAAAACACTCTCTACAGAGATATGACAACAGCAGCCATGGAACCAGACACCATTTTGGCCTGTGTACTACATGAGCTACAAACTGCACTGGCACCTCACCTACATGCCATGTCTAATCATAGCTACACCTCAGGCTTCCTGCCCACTGTGTGGCACACAGCTACAGTTATCCCAGTCCACAAGGGGGGATCCACCTTGGATTCTGGGAACTACAGCCCTAGCAGTATGAAGTGCCTGCTCTGCAAGGCCATGGAATGTATTATCATGGAAATTAAAACAAAGGCATTGGCAACTTGCAAACACTGGACCCTAACCAGGTTTTGTTTGTGAAGAGCCAATCATGTCACCTCAACCTGAATGACAACTGTGAATCCATCTCCAGAGCTGCAGACGAGGGTAAGGTGGTTTACACAGCCTATCTGGACCTTGCCAAGCCTTTCGACACCATCCCCCAGTCTGGAATCATAGATAAATGTATCAAGCTGGCCATTAATCCCAATGTCACCTGATGGGCTTTCAACTGCTGTACTGACACAACCCAAACGGTAAATGAAGGTGACCCCAACCTGAACCTCAGACAAGTGACAGATGGAGTACCTTAGGGTTTAGTCCTGGCACCACCCTTGTTCAGCATCTACTGCTCTGATGTACAGTCAACAGTAATGGACACTGTCAAACAAAGGTTGCAGATGACTGCACACTGGGAGCCAATATTGAATCCCCACATGATGTGTATATTCTACAGAAGGGCCTCACAGAAAAACATGCTTGGTGCCTGAGCCATGGCCTCAAGATCAATGCCAAGAAATATATATTTACACCCACTGGGAAGGGACATGTACCTGTGAAGTACCACAGAGGTGGCAGTACACTAAACACTTAAAGTGTGATAACAGACTTAGGGACACAGGTGGACAGTGGTCCCACTTTTGATAACCATATCACCATAACAGTCAGGAAACCCACCTAAATGGCACACCTCCCACTAAAGGCTTTACATCCAGGAAAAGGAGCACATTATCCCACTGTAAGCATCTCTCAGTAAACCCAGTACAGACTACAATGGCCTGTTATGTATGTACCTCACAAGACATCTGAAACAAGTAGAGATGCTGCAGACATACCTCACAAAATGACCACAGACCTAAACCAGATGCCCTATGCTGACCATCTGAAAATCATCCAGCTATACTCTGTCACGTATTGTGTTTTCAGAGGTGATCTCTGCTTAACATACCATGCATGTCCCACAGCTGTTGGACATGCTACACTTACAGAATTCCAAACCCTCACAGCCACATGCTCCAGGGATCCAAATCCTATTATCACAATGAACAATACATGCAGGCGGGATGTGTTCCTGACCCAGAGACTCCCCAGACTCTGGAAGAGACTGCCCATACATGTCAAGCAGAGTGCCACTTTGGGCCTCTTCAAAAGGAACTTAGACAACTGGATGGGAGATAGGACATTTACCCCGTGGATCATGTCAGCTGACCTGCTAGACAGGGGTGCAGGGAAGTATATATTGTGGGTAGTCATAGCCAGAGAATTGTCATGTCTAGGCATGTATAGGCTCTAGGGCCGATAGCCTAATATCAACGTATGACCCTATGAACCTATGAACTACACTTTCCATTGCCCAACCTTGGCAAGGTTGTTGATGTCATTCACTTTGAAATACAACTTTGGGGAAAGAGTAGCCCAGTAATCTCCATGGTGCATCCTGTAACAATGTAATGCTGTAGTGTGATACACTAGTTTGGTAGGGATTCAATTCCCAGACATGGCAAGTGTGGATGTTTGTGTGTTTGTCTGTGTAGGGAGCAATGCTTTTGAGGTCATTCACATTCACTACAACCTCCATTGTCCTTCTATGGCAAGCCTGCTGATGTCATTCACTTTGAAATACTCCTTTGGGGAAAAATAACCCAGTAATCTCTGTGGTGCATCCTATAACTGCATAATGCTGTAGTGTGATGTATTAGTTAGGCAGGGGTTCTATTCCCAGACATGACAAGTGTGTTTGTCTATATAGAGAGCAATGCTTTTAAGGCCATGCACAGTTGCTACAACATCCATTGCCCTTCTTTGGCAAGCCTTCTGATGTCATTCACTTTGAAATCCACCTTTGGGGAAAAAGTAACCCAATAATCTCCATGGTGCATCCTGTGACTGTGTAATGATATAGTGTGATATACCTAGTTAGGTAGGGGTTCTCTTCCCAGACATGACAAGTGTGGATGTTTGTGTGTCTGTGTAGGGGGTGGTGCTTTTGAGGCCATTCACAGTCACTACAACCTCTGTTGCCTTTCTTGGCAAACCTGCTGATGTCATTCACATTGAAATACACCTTTGGGAAAAGAATAACCCAATAAACTCTGTGGTGTGTGCTGTAACTGCCTAATGCTGCAGTGTGATGTACTAGATGGCACCTGTGAGACTTGGTGTGTGTTTGTTATTCGTATCTTGTGTGGAGGTGGGTGTGAGTGTGTAACAACTAGACTCATTATGACGTGGGTTTTGCAAATTTATTTTATGGTGGGCATATTATATGTCACAATGTCCACCTTACAAGGATAACAGATGTCACACAACAGAGGCTGGGATTGATAATTCATACTCTTACATGTGATATCAAGGCCTGGCAATCAATTTAGGCAACCCTTGTATTACCCAGAGAACACTCTCAACCAATGTCTCATACACAAACACACTTGGCTAGGCAACAATCACTTTGTTGGTAGTTCCCTGCATATTGCCCAGAGAGAGTAACCATGGTGTGATTGCACTGGACTAGAGAGGGCATGGCACCCTGTCTCATTACTCAACTGTAGTGCCATCAAATGTAATCCACAAAACACATACCATGCCTCAAACACATGCCCTGTATGGACAGATGCCACTGATACCAGGGAATATGTGTATCATGCTGTCAATGTAGGTGCAGGGTCAACCTGGTGTTGATTGCCAGTTCCCACCACATGAGGCCAGGAATGGCACATCTGATGATTACAATCTGTGTACACAACATGCCCCAGACACCCCAGGTACACTTCCACATGTCACAGAACATGCATGTGGGACATGTGCTCATCCCAGACACTGTCCGTGTCATGGAATATAGAACACATACATGGCAAGCATTGCACAGCACTGGTCACTCACAACAGTAACCCAGATGACTAGATGGTGAATACAATACTCACCTGTGTGTGCCAATCCAGACACTACACCCCTGAGCCACACTGCAGACTATTCTCATGTGGCCTGATGCCAAGGTATACCCTTTACCTAGCCTTGTACAGCCTTCTGGCAAAGTCAACCACTACATACATGTGAAGCAATGCATCCATGCATGTCAGCACTGGCAAACTGTGCCTGTGTGTATGTGGAGTATAATGATTTTGACCCCATTCACACTCACACCTCCCATTGGCCTACTGAAGCATGCCTTCTGATGTCAGATGCCTTCACTTACCCTTTGCCCATATATCATCCTGATAACCCCTGTGGTGCATGTGATACCTGCATATTACTGTATTGTTGGCAAACTAGCTAGTTAGGAAGACTAATCCTGACCCTGCTAACTGTGTTAATGTGTGTTAGTCCCTGAGAGAGCATGGCTGTGTCGATGTTGACACCTGTTCATGTGGACAGGCACATGTACTACACCTACCTTATCCCTCCTATATCACTGTTGCAGATGTTACTCACCATCAGTTAAACCTTTGGACAGCTCCCCAACATGTAAGCTCTGTGGTGCATGTCTCTGTCTGTCTCTCTCACTCACTCCATCTCTGGTGGATGTGGAGAAGTATACCTGCTTTGACTAGGCAGCAGCTTGTATTTTGTAAGTGATGCTCATGATCAGCTGATGGCCTCTGCATGAATTGCAGTCCCCCACTAGCTGATTGCATGTGGAACAGCTGTGGTAACATTCCCATAGCCAATTGCATGGAAACATACTCCTATACCTAGGAACATCATGTGGGTGTTGGGCCTTTTCATTCACTGTGAGCAGGAACTCATGTTGGTGTTTGGCAAACAGCATCACAGATGGTATTGGGATATACCTCTAACAACATACACTGTAGAGACAGGCCAACAAACAGGAGGTGGATGTGCCAGACATGACTACAGAATGTAAGTTCTGCGCTTCTGCATTTGGAGTAATGTTGGTTTAACAGGGTGTGTGTGGATATGGCTGGTCTACATGATTTAATACCTGTCATAACAGTGTTATGTGTTTGAGGAAACTCTCACCTGTAGGGTTATCTGCAGACTGGGCAGTGTTTGGAGTCTTATGTTTCTTGTGTTACTCACAGATCACCTATCTTAGAACTGCAGAAGCATAGTCTGAGGATTGCAGTCAGTACATGGTGACAGCCATGAGAGTTACTGACTTCATATCCCTCATAGGACATATGTCACAACAAACCCTGTGACAACAGTAAATGTATGAGGGGATCACAGCAACATGCCAATATTAGCCCAGTGTTTGTGGCTCCTTTGTACATATGTCATGCAGTAAGAGGTGCATATGTTCTGTACACCATTATTTATTGACATCATACCTGATAACAAGCCAGACAGATATCAAACTGCTAGACATGTTATGTATAGTAGGGGTTATTTCTGAGGACATAACCTGGGCATTCTGAGGTTGTGTGTAAAGTAGTGGGGTCTGTCTACTTATGGTGATTATCAACATTATGTGTATTGTGAATATGTACCATGGCCTGTGTACAGACTGTGGTAGATGTTATTGTTCTTAGTCCTGTTCCATCTGATGTTACATGCTGCTCCAGTGTGTGGTACCCTATCGGCTCACATGTTTGTAGGGCCAAACGCACACATGTCCCATACCACAGACAGGCATTGGACCACACTGTGTCATAACCCATTTTATGTAGGGTAGTGTGTGAGTGGCACATAGGAGGATGGTATTTGTCAGACAGTCCAGATAGTGTCATATTAAGCTTGTGCACCATATGTGGCTGTGGCTATGTTCACACTGGTTGTGGGTATGCACTTTCTCACAGGTTTCTGTTACTCTGTGCTGTGACATGCCTGTAGAGCCTGCTATATTTGCAGGTACATGTGTATTCCCCCAAACAAAATGCAGGCCAGTGTTGTGGTAGTCTGCCTGTAGTTTGCACAGTGCTTTGTTACATGCCTAGCAGCTTAGTGTAATTACCCACCGTGATGTTATGTCTAGATATTTGCAAGACGTATTGCTGCCAGGCCACCATAACTGTTGTGTATTTCTGACAAAGCAGTGGGATTCTGTACAGATGTATGTCACTAACTATGGGGTAGTATGTGGTCATGTGACTTCTGCACCACCAGTTATTATGTGTCAGGACAGACAGGTATGTGTGAATGCATAAACTGTGTGGTCATATGTAGTCCAGTATTTACATGATATACCCATGTACATGGTTGTTAACATCCACATTGTCAGGCTTGGTCCACATGTCTCACATGAAGGGGATCTGTGTATACCTCTGGACTGACCAGAGAGTGCCAGACTGTCCACATATATTGGTCATATCTCTGCTGTAGTCCACAGGATCATTACTGTGCTATCAGTGGTACTGTACTATGATGTCCTTAGGATGTCTGTCCGTAACCGATGGTGTACATGTCAATAGCAGATGTGACCTCCCACACACAACATGTCGGTTAAGACAACCCCTGTTACAGTAGCAACAGTCTACATATATACCTGCAATACATACATGACATCTCCTTGCACTAAGAGGTTGAGACTATTGCTGCTGAAGTAGGACGCCACTCCATGTTCTGGACATATGGTAAACGTATATATATATATATATATATATATATATATATATATATATATATATATATATATAGTAAATGTCATGTCTGGGACGCTTGAGTATATAAGGCCTGTACATCACTCTTATCCATGTGAATGTATTACATACAAGAGTAGTATCCCAGGTAATGTGCCGTCACACTGGCATGTAGTGTATCATGCCATTACTACTGTTGACAGTGCTTTTCCAAGCAAGAGTAGATTGCTAATTCTAGTACTGGCAACAAGCACCCCTGCATGCATAGCATAGATGGACTCTGAGTCCTCACTGTCATGTTCCTGGTGTGCGAGCTGTGTCACAGTATATATCCCCTACTGGATAATGATCTGAAATGTGGAAATTAACTGTAGACTACTGTCTGTACAGCACATGTCAGTGAGGGCTGCCAACATGTAGTAATTGCATACATATTGGTATCAGATGTCTATCTGTTGAAACATTCATCCTACTGCATATCTAGTTGGCAAGCTGATGTCTGTCAGTCCCTGCACAGATGTGCAGATGGCAGGTATCCAGCTTGGATACGTACAGGCAGCCTATGCTTGTCTGACACTGACGTCTGCCCAACTATGTTATAACTGGCACAGAGAGGACACAATACCCGGTATGCACCACATGCCACAGGTACTTCCACTACACTACCACAGTCAACAGAACATGCTTGGGTACAAGTCTCCAACACAGGCATTACCCATGATTTGTAATATATGTTGCATACATGTCAACTGGATCACCTCACTGGCCATTTGCAGGAGGCACCCAGAGGATTGGCTGATGCATGTCATTCTCACCCTGAGGGTTACCACAGCGGTGTATGTAGATAGATTGCCTGCTAGCACATGGCAGGTGGCATGATACTACTGTACACACATCCCCTACACTTCCTATCTCTCCATGGACAATAGCCAGGTACACACATATGACCACCTGCAGCGATGCACCCCGGTACTGGCAAATGTGTGTGTGTGCATTACTGAGGATATCAGTGTATGTGTGTTAGTACATCTGTAGTTGGGAATACTATGAGGACCTTCACACCCACAGCAACGCCCATTGCCATAGTTAGACATGGCTGCTGCTGTACCAGACATTACATGTACCCTGTTACACTCCTCTCCCTAATGGCTACCTGAGCCTTGCAGTACCAGCACAACACTGTTGTACTAATGGGTTGATAGGCATGGGATACCCACTGAATTCTGGCAAGTGTGTGTATGTGTGCATGTGTGTATATCTGTAGGGTACAGCATTCCAAGGCCACATACTCCTATTACAATACACATTGGCAACAGTATTATGGATAGTGATGTTGCTGCCCATAGGAGGGGCATGACAATGCATCACCCTACTATGCCTGTGGCATGTGCATTAGATGCATATCCCTCTAGTACCACTGTTGGGATGGACAATGGGTTGTATAGTAGTCCTGGTCAATGAGTGATGGTGGGTATGTCAGAGTGTCATCATGGGTTCCAGTGTGTACAATATCCACAGTGGGGTGTGGGTGCTGTGTACACTGACATTGCACCATGGTACCCCCAGTACATGCCCCATGTACCACTGTATGGTCACCAATGTCACCATCATCCATACATATAACTGATAACACAATCCAGCCCAGTTGTGCATGTGCTGTCTGCAGCCTACCTGTAAAACATTGGACACACTGACAAGTTAGTTAGCACTGAGAGGCCCAGGTCTCTCGGATGTGTGTCTGTCTGTTATGTGTCTGTTAATGTGTATATGATGGTATGCCATACTATGTATTGTCCATATACAATGATTACATCCCCCATTACCATACGGTACATGTCTGGGGATGTTCTGCATGTAACATGTAACCTGGAACACACCTCATCCTAAATGCTGTGTGGTGTGTGCAATGAAAGCCACACACATCAGTAGCACTACATACCTAGGTAGGGGTCTAGTACCAGTGTTGCCAAGTAAGAGTGTGCATGTATGTGGAGGAATGTACTTCATGTTGCTGATTATACATGTCCCAGGGGGTCATCTGTCCATGTGGCACAGGCAGTAACTGTTATACAGACCTGTGACATGTGTTCAACTGTACCCAGGATATGTCACAGCCATGGTGTCACCACAGTGCCATACCCCTTGTGAGATATGACTGCAGACCATCCTCCTGTTGACACATGTACAGCTACAACACAAATGGATAACATTATGGAGACCACAATCAATCAGTGTTACTAACAGTTATAATGAATCATGGCTAGACAGCTACTCTACCCAACATGTAAGCATTAAACATTACTGCTGACAACATGTTAAACAGCAGTACATTGTCACACTGTAGTACAGTCACTGTGTGCATCAGAACCATATTAGCCTGTCTCTGCATTGATGCTATGGATGACAGGGATGTGGCACAGGTATCATATGCACAGGGTGTGTTGTTGGTTTGCCAGAGACCAAGGGTGGGCCATATGTTTGACACCATGTGTGTGGGTGAGGGATGTAATTCGCTGATATGGGCATGTTGATGTGGTGTGTGTAGGTATGGGGTTGCCCCAGGTGTGTTTGTATAGTGTGTGGGTATGCATACACACAGTTCTGCCATATGGCTGCCCTATACAGGTGTTTCTTGGACAGCTGCAGACCATACCTGGCAGGATGTGCAATTCACTGCCTCCAACCATGGACATGTGTACTGTGCCTGCCAGGGGTTCCATGGGCATGTCCAGGTACAGGCCTCAATGTGCTACTCTCCTCTGATGATGACATATGTCTGCTGGAACCATGTCCCTCCTGGGACTTGCCAGGACCATGTGCACACGGGAGTGGCTTGGTGTCCTTGCACGTCCATGTCGACCACCAGCTGTTGGTGTTACTGGCCTACATCCACACGGCTGTCACCCCACGCCCACCACATGTTTTAGCACGGAAAATCCACGGTCAATGAGGCCCACCATCTCACCCAACCATCTATCCATGACCTTGGTATAATCACAGAGGCCACCTGCAAGTTCATGGAAGTTGTCACTTACAGATGAGAGAGCAGCCCTCTGCAGCCACAGACCCTGTCTGGTGTACAGATCCATATGTGCCTGCTCCCCGTGACAGTCTAAAACATGCGTCTGGTGGTACTAGTTGTGGCACTTCTGCCAGGGGCATGATGACCAGCGCCCCTCCCATGAGCACCCCGGTACATCTGCCTATGTGGGCCCTGCTGGACATCCAGCTATGCCTGCTGTGTGCAGACACAGCAGGCATAGATACCACACTTTCCTGTGCACTGCCACCAACTGTCCCTGGTGATTAGGTATCTATAGGCACTGTGACTGTGTGCGCGGTTGGGGTGGATAACAGGGGGATGTCAAATTATGGTGCAGTTTTGACCTCTGACAACCCAGCCTGTGCCTCAACAGTCTTATTATCATTTTCGGTGTCTGTATGGACACCAACATCAGATTGCTTGCAGGATGGACCCTGACACGCCTCGCCAGCTGTGAGGGGAAAACAAGAAATGCACTTTAAGACCTGTACGGCATTGCATAACAGTACACACATACACACACACACACACACGCACACACACGCACACACACGCACACACACACACACACACACACACACACACACACACACACACACACACACACACCCTGAAATTCCACCATAATACCTACCTGTCCTTGAGTTTACAGACAGTCCCAAGTTTATTCATGTAAGTTCCCCATCCTGCATCACACTCTGTAACATACACTCATTAATACCACTCATTAACGTATCATTCTTCTAAATGCCTAGACAAGTGATCAAAACACAAGACCTGTTACGCCATTACCTCCTTGACTTGACTTGATTGGAGTAGGTTTTACAAGGCCTCACTGCTGTCAGGTATGTTCGGACATCGTGAGCATGGTGCCCATATGTCAGGGGCTACTACAGTCACTCCATAATGTCACGCACTGGAGTGTCATATGTAACTATTGCTCAGTAGATGCAAGATCTGCTGCTCAATCAACTTATGTGGACAACAGTAATAAATGAATACACTCCCTGGTGCTGTTTAGTAATTCCCCAATGCATCTGAAGTGCTGCATACGTGGGTAGTCATTCACCTTTCTGCTGACTGCAATTTTAACGGTATACCTGGTGTCTAGTTTCCATCCCAATGCGTGTTCCATGCTACAGACCTTATTATACTATCAGCTGTCATGTGATTACATATCAGACAAGTATTCCTGGTGTCTCATGTGTCAGTCCATGTCCATGTACTGCACGATTCCAGAGGGAAGTACTGACGTATGAACAACCCCACAATCAAAGATTTGCATACATGGACACCCACACAAACACACACACATGCGCACACACATCCTACATACATCAACCCCCCCACACTCCACCAGATTGCACTTACATACAAAATAACCCCCCCCCACACACACACATATACACCTACAAGTGAGGTTGCACAAAGATAGTACACACAGACCTCCCATTACCCGTCTGTCAACATGCATAACATATGGTTCTCAACAGCATGCAGTGCAGCTATAGTCAATCCATGCTAGCAACAGTATACATGTGTATGATGCATGGGCTGTGTTAGTAGGTGATGCCCCTTCCCCTGAAAAATACTGCACCCATGTACACAGTATTGCTGTGCACCTGTTCTGCACCCTGCCAAGTACTGTGCAGCATACCTCACAAGTGTACACACCATTGCTGAATGTGTATTACTGTGTCAGTTATGTCTGCTCTAATGCTCACAGCCTCTATGTGTTTGTCCGACACATACCTGGGATGATATGTGGACAGATGTCATTTGTGAATGCCTGATGTCTGATTTACAGATCTCAACATCAGTGCTGCATGTATGACCAATACGATACTGTTAGATAGACAACCGTCAAACCTTACCATAGCTATGGGGAGTGTACACACCCTTATTGATAAGACACACTCTTCCTTGATATGCCATGGGACCACATCACTGCATATGTTAACATTACATGAGCCTGATATGTGACATATATCCTATACAGTCAAATGCAGTGTCTAACAAATGTGTTAGGTGTGCTGATGCTGACCGCAATGCATACACTTCATGGGTGCATATGTGTGCATGCCCTTATCATGACGGTTTGTTGCACCTACTGTTGTGTGTACTACAGCAGTCAATATTCCTAGCAGGGGTATACCAGCATGGGCCATCTGCATTTGCCAGTATATGGTCAGTCTGCCCTACACGTCCCCCAACTCTGCATGATTGCAAGGTCCCTTGGAGTTCACACATTGCCATCACTATTGCTGTGGAGTTAGGGTTATGTCTGCCACAGTTTCTGAACCTGACTGTGTGCAGATACAGCCATTCGTAGCATCCTTAGGATCACTGCTGTAGTGCACTGATGTGTCATGATGACACCCCCCCACCTTCACACTTTTTGCAGATGTTTGACAACTATGGCCTACACATGTGTGTCAGTTTGCAGTGTCCCAAACACTGAACACCACATGCAACAGCCTAGTCCCAGCTAATGACTGGCAAACATACAGATGCACACTGTCACTGGCACAGTACAGATGGGGATGTTGGGCCTGATGTGGGGTGAGGCGTTGGTTGTGCAGCACATATATCTTACATGATACTATCTGTAGGTTTCCAACGTAGTCATGATACAACAGTACACATTGCAATGCATGATGCTTGGGAACCTCTTCTGTTATGCATACACTACCTGTAGAGAGGCCTGGCCGATGTTTCCTGTGGTACAACTGTCAGATCTGATTATCCTAACCCATAGGCCACACGCATGTAGAGTCTAAGCAATTGCTGACACAGGTACTGCACACTACTTGCTAGACATTCCTGTAACCTCCTCAGTATTGTGGCATGTTACTGGGCAGCCTGCATGACCAGTTTGCTACATGTGACATAATTTGTCTTGGATTGCCATCTATTTCCTACATCATTCCTGTCCCATACATCCTTGCCACATAAATGACTGTCTGCACTGTTTGCCATGGCATATGCAATGGTGAGGTATGGCTACATGTCCACCTCATGGGTGCTACCTGTTGGGTATGGGGCTCACGCCATGTCATGTAAGATGTGTGCAAGCCACGCCTGACTCTGTTGCAGGTAAGTGTGCATGTTTGATGGCCAAATGCCTTGGACAACAGACCAATACGTGGTGTGACATTGGGGACGTGTACTTGCTAAAAGGAACATATCCATGACAAATCCATGCAGTCAGTAATTCAACAGCTGCTTCCACTATATTTTATCTGGAGTGTGTGCACACATATGCTTCCAGTGTTTGTGAAGGTATGTATTCCCCATATTTGCTGCCCTAATCTATCATTCATTGCTCATGTTGGGACCACATCGCAAGTTTTAAGGCTTGTGAAACACTGTATAATGATATGGCGTACTGTAGATCTGTAACAGTTGCCATTGTAATACTGGTATATACACTGCTGTAGCACTGTATAAGGGTGATGTTTCACACATGTCCCTACTGTAGGCCATTAGTCCCACCATTATGTTCATCCCTGTGGGCACATGTTGCAATGACAGGACATTTGTTATATTGCAGGTGTCTGACATACTCTTCAGATGCACCATCATGGTCACCACTGTGATGCAGTGCAGTTAACAGCAACAATACATGAGCATGTACGGCATGCATTATGGGTAGGTATGTTAGATGTGTGCATGGAATATACCATAGCCATTACATGACCAGTGTATTGGCAAGCATGAACATAAACCATACTCACCAGCTACAGGCTGCTGCCTTGGTGGTATACCAGAGGGACCTACATAAGAGTGTGAGAGATGTGATGTCAGTAGCCACAGCTGTGGCATTGGTACACAGTGGGTGCAGCATTACAGTACATCAACAGTACATGTTCACAATACTACAGCTTATGCACATTTGTTTATTACTACTATGCAGCAACAGACTATATATCGATATATATATATATATATATATATATATATATATATATATATATATATATCATCTCACATATGCATGATCTACCTGTACATATGTGGATGGATATGCAACAGTGGTCTTTTGATGTGCCCTGTGGCCTTACCTGCATGGTCCTTGGCCGGTGTATGGGTAGCACCCACCTCCACTATGGTCTCCGCGAGTTGTTGCGTGTGCGGGCAGGCAGGTGCCACAAGGCTGGCGAGAAGTTCCTCAACATGTGTTAGGGGGATGGATGGCATGCTTTCCCCTGTTGCAAGGTGATCCCCCTGGACTGCAGCAGCATGCTGGTGGGCATTGTGAAGCAGGTCGCTGCAATGATGCCGGACCTGCTTATAACTGCAGTTATGCAGGCTGACATCATTGACCCTGTGGACTAGATCATTCTACAGGGCAGTCTGCTCCTGCTGCTCATGGGCTGTACTTCCAAACAGCACCTGGTAGTGCTGTACCAGGTGGTTGATGATGACCTCATTTTTGTCTGTTGAATACACAGGTAACCTGCCATGTGACATCTTGCCTGAAAGACATAAAGACGGAAACAGGTCTGAGCAACTCATACAGCAAGGTTACCATAGTTCTTAATACACATCTCTGTCTCCCCCCCCCACCATATCTGCGACAACAAACTGTTCACACAACTCAATAGGTATGGCTGCAGCTTACCTAACATTGGGACATTTATCGTATTGTACCACGCTTTGTGCTATGCCTTTGTAGCCATGTTTCCTGTGGGGACACTATCATTGCTGGCCTGTTATGGACAATGTCACCTGTGTGCCATTGTAAGGGTCACTATGGTTCCATATATGCATGCGGTCTGTTTGCTATGTGATTGCTGCACATCTGTTGTTATGTGTTATGGGGGATATCCATGCATGCTGTTGTACATGATGCAGGATTGTGTGGACTATTACTACCCACATATGTTCTATAACAGTAACACAATAGCATGTTTAGGGAACAGTTGCCAGCAGAACCACCTCTCCCACCTCATCTGGCTATGTTACCAGGCCACATCACATGTGGGAATCACCCTGGGGCCTCCTCATCTACTGGTCCTGCACTACCTTCAGGTAGAACTACCTCAGGGGATGGGCACACACAGACATGATCCTGTCACTCGAGGTCAGGTCCAGGGTCTGTTGCATAGGAAGCTCCACAGAGACTTTGGGGATGTGCTGCAGAATCTTGAGGCCCTCAGTACACAAGCTCCTTTTACTCAGCCTCCAGCCCAAGCACGTTCAGGGCCGTGAAGCTGCTGTTGTGACTGGCAATGGCTGTGGGTCATATTCCCATTGTTTCCATATGGGGGCTCATGGGGCTTCCACATCACAGACAACACCCACCATCAAGAGTGTTTACCCACCACATGTGTCATATACCACTCCTGCAGGCTGTCTCTAACTACCAAACCAGCCCACCTCCACAAATATACCTGCTGTCCTTCCTCAGATTCCCATTCCCACATTCACAGACAAGGGCAATGTGATCCTAACAAGGGGTTCACATGTCACATAACCATCCAAGTTGCATACACTTACTGCTGTATATATATATGTGTGTATTGATATGTGTGATGTTCCCTCACACATAGCATGCAGCACTGTGATGCAAATATAGGGGACATCTATTTATATACATATGTGTGTTTGAATATATGTAGACATACATATATATATATATATATATATATATATATATATATATATATATATGTGTGTGTGTGTGTGTGTGTGTGTGTGTGTGTGTGTGTGTGTGTGTGTGTGTGTGTGTGTAGATATATATTATGTTGTATATATGTGTTTATATATATATAAATATATATATATATATATATATATATATATATATATATATATATATATATACATATAGGCGTCTGTATATCTGTAGACATATATATATATATATATATATATATATATATATATATATATACATAGATAGATATGGGGTAAATTCAGATATCAGGTCCACAATCTATAAAGCTCCTTCCTGCACAGCTGCACTGTTCTGCCTTGCTACAACTCAGACAGGTGCCACATATGGACACATAGGGAGATATATATATATATATATATATATAGGGACATATTGCAGGGAAGCTTATTCCACAACTATGGCATTTCAGCATGCTACATTACATGTTAACTTGAGTGTTTTGCAAGTAGTGGGCTCTGGAACCCACATGTCCATCATTATGGCATTACTTCCACCACCAGCTATTGGCCACAGTAATATATATGTTTTCCATTGCACAACACACACTATGATGGCTTACATCTTGACAGTCAGTGCTTCTCTGCACAGTTGATGGGTATGGCCCACTACCCACAAGACACAAAACCAAAGAGGGACCAGCACACACGGCAGCAGATATAAAATATAGATTTTATTCCGAGGTAGCTAAAAAGCTGCCTGCCATAAAAGTAACAGACCGGTTTTGGCTTGTAAAGCCTTTATCAATGTTATGTTTTCTTTTCAAAAAGTTGATTTGCAAAACAGCATCACATCCTGGTACTCTTTATATACACTTCATTTAAAGTGGTATACTCCTGCCATAGGTAAACAGGTTAATCTGACACAGTAAAAACTTGGATAATATAAACACCAATACATTGAATATAATGAATTTAATCAGACATAGAAATCTAAGTCCCTGAGAAATAATTTAAACTAATAATTGATTGCAAAAATGCAAATATAATATATTATTCAAAGCCATGAAAAAGCTTGTGTTTGGCCAGGACTCAGTTATAAATCTAAATTTATAAGATGTCATGTATCATTTGGGCTTGAATGAATGACCATATGTAACATGAAGTCTGTCTCAATATCATGGGTGGTACAAGTATGTACAGCTAACACCAAAATATTTATAAAATTATTACCTAGATATACCTTCATGTACTTCACATTCATTCAATCCTGGTTTGAAAAAGGCACCAAGATTTGTAATCCACTTACTTTCCATGTTGTTTAACCTGGTATGCCATCCCATCTTAAAATTTCTGTGAAGTTGAATTCTATCCATAATAACAAACCTGAACGAGGCACCTGTATGGGTTTTGCTATGTTTGTATAGAGCATTTGTTATTCGTCTATTTCTGATGGAACTTAAATGTTCACTGATTCTTATTCTGATGGGTCTAGAGGTCTGACCAACATAAAAGGCAGAACAGATACAGTAGGCCAAATAAATAACCCAATCAGAGCTGCAATTTGCAAAAATGTTAATATTATAAACCTTGGAAGTGTTTTTGCTGGTAAATTCCTTTGTTTTGCAAATGTGCTGGCATGCACAACAATGTCCACAAGGATAGCAGCCCACTAGAGGGTCCCCAAAAAGTGTTGTTTGTATTGTAGAAGCTGGTGAGAATCTTTTATAATGTGTTAAATGGGAATGGATGGTACGCCCCCTACAGTAAGAAAAAGCACATGTATCTGGGAGAATGTCATTAAGAAATGAGTTTGATTTTAGTTTGTCCCAGTGTCTACTAGCTATCTGTCTAAAACTGGATGTATTGTTTCCATAAGTGGTGACTAATCTGATGGGTTGTTGACATTGGATTCCATCATCCTCTTGTAATCTGTTATATTTCAATAAATCCGATCTTCTGCTGGTTTTAATTTGGGTCACCGTGTTGGTTAGATGTTCAGGTTTATATCCTCTGTCAATAAATCTTGCTGTTAAATCCTGTGTTTGTGCAGAATATTCTACATTTGTGGAGCATATTCTTTTGAGTGACAGAAATTGAGACTTTGGGATGTTGCTGATGATGTGGCGAGGGTGAGATCTGGTGGCATGAAGTAAAGTGTTGTATTGTGGAAATTTTCTATGTATGGATGTGGCTAAGGTGTGGTTAGGTAATCTCTTAATCGCAACATCCAAAAAGACTATTTCTTGATATCCAGTATTGGCTGTGAAATGTATGTCAAAAGGGTTATTATTGAGGTATGCAACAAATTTGGATAATTCATCCATACCAGCTCGTCACACCAACCAGCAATCATCCAGATATCTCCGCCAGATATCCAAATTGCCAATGTAAATATTGTGTTGGGCATCATAAATGAAGGCCTGTTCAAAATATCCCATAAACAAATGTGCATAGATCGGGGCAAAGGATGCCCCATGGCTGTCCCTTTAATTTGCCAATATGGATTGCCTTCAAAATAAAAGATTTTTTTTGTAGTACGTATTCTGTGAGTTTAATCAAAAAATTGTTAAATCCAGTGGGATATAGATTGGATTGATTTAGCCAGTAAGTTACTGCCATTATACCAGCCTTGTGAGGAATACTAGTATAGAAAGAGGATACGTCCAATGTGTATAACAGCCAATCCTCTTCCAACTGAGAGTCTTCAATGATGTTCAGAAACTCTGTGGTGTCTTGAATACGTGATCTAACCATGATAAGTAGTGGTTTCAGATGTTCTGTGAGAAAAGCAGATAGGGGCTCTGTAAGTGATCCTCGACCTGATACTATAGGTCTGCCTGGTGGATTGAGTAGATCTTTATGTATTTTTGGTATTAGATATAGGTATTGTGGCATTGGTTCAATTACCTTGAGTTGCCTAGCAACCTGTGTGGTAATAATGCCCTCCTCTACTGCCAAATCTATAAAGGAATCAATCTCACATTTGAAGTTAGGTGTAGGATCCACTACCATCTATATGTAAAATTGTGATTGGGATAATTGTTTGAGTGCCTCATCCTTGTATTTGGAATGATCCATTACAACAATACCGCCACCTTTGTCCGCTGGAGTGATGACTATGTCCTTATTCTGTTGTAGTTGTGAAAGTGCTAATCTTTCAGCCTGATTGAGATTACTTCGATTGCATGTATAGTTGTTGGAAAAGTGTAAATCTTTCATAACACAATTTTTGAATATGGAGACATGCTTGTCCATAGGGGGTGTGAAATTGGATTTCCCAAATCGGAAACCAGTTGGTCTTTGAGAGTTAGCCTGATCTGAAAAAAATATCTTGAGATTAAGAGTTCTACAAAAATTATTAATGTCCTCCATAGCATGTCTCCATTTTCAAATGCACCATATATAACCAAGGCTGTTACAACATTCGAGGGATATCAATAGTAAGCTGCCTTAAGGTATATGGCTGTACATTACCATACATTTCACCTTGGGAACATTGCTGGCCTACTGCTTACTGCCATACACACTGTTCTGTTTGTCAATGTGATTGTGATGGTTTCAGTTATGCATTGTTATGTAACAGATGCATCCCATTGTGTCAACTTACGTCTCCCCCCCAGGGATTGTGTACATAGTGTAGTTAGAGGCTGCTGGACTATATACCTGCATCACTTACTGTTGATTCATTGTTATCCTGTGGCCCAGTCTGGCTTTACTGTTGTACTACTTGAAGGCCTTGGCCTGGACAGCAACATATGTTATGCTTTCAGATTACTGTATTAAATTATCTGCTTGAGAGTTGCATTTATCTGTTTGTATGCATTTCAAAGGATAAACAGCTGTATGACATGGCATATACAACTGTGATAGTACACAAATAAAACATTCCTATGTATGCAAAACTGTGTGTGGTGTCATATCCTTTTACTTCACTGTGGCAATATGTTTCACGCAACAATCGTCTTTTGTATGGATGACTCATACACTGTCCATTTGATAAGGTGGCAACTTTACGAGTACTGGTTGTGGCTGTTCACTATCGTGTATACCCTCTAAATTTGTAAGTTCTTATACATATCTCTGTGTGTATGTGTAATTACATATATATGTGTATATATATATATATATATATATATATATATATATATATATATATATATATATATATATGTGTGCATATGTATCTGCATATATATATATGTGTGTGTGTATATGTATCTTTGGAATGTTTATTGCTTCCACATTGTACAATTCCCTATGGTAGCCAGTGTGTACTGCATGCTATGTTATCGATACCATCCTGACATCATACAGGTGGGATGGATTACTGTTAACATCTTGTGCCCATTTTGTGTCGGATCATGGGTATGGGACTTGCAACAGTTGGTATTGTATTGCACGGCAGTTCTGTTTTGCTGTCGGGGAGAGGGTGATATCAATACTTACAGGAAGTGTTTAGCTTGGGCTCCCTCACCCCTATTAACCTTGCCTTTGGTCATATATGCATTTATGTTCTCTTTTATATCTATGGATATATATCTGTATATGCTTACATATATGTATATATATATATATATATATATATATATATATATATATATATATATATATATGTACATACACACACACATACATCTACATGTATAAATACATTTCCTGTGCTGTTGACTTACTGTGCTGGATGATATGTTTGTGAAAACATCAAGATTATGTATATCTGACATGGCTTAGTAGTAAATCACTTCGGCTATGGTGTGTAGGGTCCTGGGCTTGAGTCACGTAGAGGCTGTTTATTTTGTTGATGGGCAGAACAAGGCCCGTTGGACACAGAGTGATTAAGGCACTTTTAAGCAGCTGTAAGTAGGTTTGCATGGAGGTAAGCACCGGTTACAACATCCGGTTGCAGTTTTTTATACAGATTTAGCTTCTCAACTGCTTAACCTGTGTAGGCATTGCTTATCCCCACGCAAACAAGCTTAAACCCGCTTACTGCTGCTTAAAAGTGCTTACTCCTGCTTACCCCTGCACTAATTTCTTTCAAAGAAATGAAAAGGGTTGCTAGGAAAGTGGTGAAAAAGGGGCACAAAGAGGGAAAGACAGTAGGGAAAATACTTAGGGATGTGCAGGACAGGTGTAGGGAAGGTCCATAGCTGCCTATTTCCTCGACAGCAACAGCTGTGCATATAAACTGAATTTGGGGATAGATTTGGACACTCAGACCCCTGAGAGAGAGGTGAGGACAACAATAATATGTTGTGAAGCCAATTAGACCAGATTACATGTGTCCAGAGGACATGTGTGTGAAATGGACAGCTATGTATGGGGCAAGATTATTTGGGGGACAGATTTCCCTTTTTTTTCAGGTGAGAGTGGGATGTTGGGGAGGGATAATAGGTATATTTGTGGAGGTAGGTTGGGTAGCATAACTGACAAGACAGATAAGAAAGCATACAGGGGCAGTATATGACACATGTGGGGGGTAAACACCTTGATAGGGAGGGGTGTTTGGAAATCGGAAGTCCATGAGCCCCCTAGTGGATACAGTGGGACTGAGGTCCCCACCTATTGGCATTCACCACTGCACCTTCATAGCCCCAAAGGTGGCTGTGCTGAGGGCTGATTAGGAGGGCCAGGCCGACCCTCTAGCTGTGGCATGCAACCCTCAAGCTGGCCTAGCAGATCTCCAAACTCCCTGAGGAGCTCAAAATGCACCACGCTCTGGACCTGGCGATGGGTCACAGTGTCCTGTCCGCACCCACTCCCAAGGAGGTGAGCCCCATCCCCTGAGGCGATTCCATCCAAAGGTGTGTAGGACCAGTGGATGAGGAAGTCCCGGGGTTGGCCCCAGATGTGCTGGTGCCCAGTGCCATGGCCAGCTGAGGTGGGACAGGTGGGTCTGCTGGGACCGGCCTTCCCAAATGTGCTATGGTGTTCAAATTTACAACATATGTGGGTTAGTAATAGTCAACACATTCCAGGATTAGGTATAATAGCATGCATAGATATTCCTATTAACCCGAAATATCAGATATGGAACAGTTGCATAGCAAACAGAACACATTCATATATGGAACCACAGTGGCCATTACAACAGCATGCAGGTATATTGATGGCAGCGTGTCACCAGTGTAGGAGTATTTCAACATGGCACATGCATAAGAACAAATTTTAAGTATTTATCAAATAATAGGACATATGTCCCAACAATAGATTTAATGGAGCACGTACAGACTGAGTTGTGCATTTAGTTTATTGTTGCAGATATGGTGGGGGGAGAGAAAGATGTCAATTAACAACTAGTATATTTCTGTAGTTCCCATTACTTTCCTAGTCAGTGCTGTGATCTGTACCTTACAGGTTTTAGTACACTACCCTATGGCCTTACCTTGGACAATGGTATGGATGTTGACAAATATATACATGAACTGAGTTTTACCTGCAGTATAAACCTCTTACCTGGTATACCTGTGGAGGTATTTTTTGTTAACACTGCCTAACTGTTTCTACAAATATTCCCAGATTCCAGGTAATGTTATGCACACACATGTCCATCTCTTATTGCACACACTCTGGGCAATAAAGTAAAGAAAAAATATGGATGCTGAGTACAGTTAGTTTAGGGTCACTCATGTCTGCTCTGATCCAGTTTAAAGAAGACTATTCTTGAGGAATGTTTGAGGATCTCTAGTCACTGCTGAGTGGTCAAGACAATGGACTGAATATCCTGGGTTCACATCCTGCTAATTCTTAAGGTTTGAATGCCTTTATTCTCTCTGTTTGTTCTCCAGCTATGTAAATCAGCAAGTTCCATATATATGAGAGAAGTAGCAGCCAAAGAGTTTATCTCTGTATTTGTCTTTACTTCTGGTGCTATTAGTTTTCATTACTCTGAAGGAGAAGATGCTCTTTGAGGCTCAGACCAGAAATGCAATGGTAATAGAGCAACACTTCTAACCACAGAACAGCTTGTACAGGGGAAAAGTTAAAACCTGTTTTTAAGGACATTTTGGAGTTGCAACCACCCTAGTTTTTTAAAAAGAAGGAATTGTGGTCTTTGCTCTTGAATATTACACTAATTTTTCCACACTGTTCTATGCTGTTTCTGTTTTGTTTTCCTTTGATCTTTTCTGCAATTGGAGATACTTTGGCTTCTGTTCTGGTGACCTGATTTCTTTGTCTGACAACAGTGTGCATCATATCACCCATCTCAGGCACTTAATCTCTGTCACCTCTGGCTTTCTCAACTGCTCTCCCTTTTCTGCTCAGATTTCTGTATCATACAGTTGTATTGGTCAGACAACTGTTTTGCATACCATACTTTTCAGCTTCTTTGGCATTCTTTTATCCTATGCTACCCCTGTCACTCTGTGACAGTTGGATGCTGCCCATCTGATTTTAGCTTTGACCTCCTCATTCAGACTTCCCTTCTCTTCAACCACCCCAATACACTTGAATCTGTGAGCTGTTTATTTTTTTCTCTTCTGTCTCAGTTCTCTGCTTTTGATTTCTCCCATTTGCTGCCATCACTCTTCTCCTGCCTGTACTCAGTTTCATCCCATGTGCCTTAGTTTTGCATTCCATTCCCCTATCCTTTGCTGAAGCTCTTCCTCAGATTCTGCCTGTAATGCCACATCGTCTACATACAACAGCTTGTTGATCTCTCCCCACTGACCTGTTTTCTAATGTAGTCCATCACCAGTATGAGCAGTGGTGAGTTCAGAGATGAATCATGATGCACACTCATCTGTGAGACTGAACACCATTGGTGCTTGAGTCATTGGGTCTTTGTACATAGCCTCAACTAATTCTACCAATGTTTCTAAAAATTTGAACCACCCTAGGACTGCCAAAATCAGATTTCTTAAGACATTGTCATATGCTTTCTCTAAATCTAGGAATGTCCAATTGGACCCTTTCTTCTCTAGCCTTTTTCTCAACTGTTTTTCGCACTGCAAATATCAAGTCAGTTGTTCTGCATCCTGATCTGAATTTGAACTCATCTCCCATCTTACTCTCTACTGTGCTGTATGTTTGTTTATCCGTCATCCACTCCAGAACTTTCATGCAATGTGACAGGTGTTTGATACTGCCCACAGATGTGGATGTGCCCTTTGTTCTTGTGCACTGGCACTTTCTCTTTATATTGCCATGATTACAGTCAAAAGCCATTCGTCCCCAATCTCACCCAGCATCTTGATCATATCTACTGTGACCTTATTTGAGCCTGTTGCTTTCCCTGACTTCATTTTCCTTACTGCTGTTCTTACTTCTTGTACTGTGGGCTGCTCCTCTTCTTTTATCATAGGCTTGTCTGGGGCAGTACAGCTTCTATTTGGTTTGCTTCATTCAGAAGCTGCTGGATGTACTTCTTTCATCTGTCTTTAAAGCTCTGTGCACTGGTGAGTAGGTTGTTGCTGGCATCTCTTATGAAGGGTGTCTGACTATCTTCTTTATCTTTCTGTCTTGCCCTTGCAACCTGATAGTGCTTCTTTGTGCAGTCTACTGGGTCACTTTTTCTAGAATTTGGTAAAATGCCTCTGATGCCTTCTTCTTTGTATTGCAACTCCTTTCTGAACCTCAATGTTAGCTAAACAATATTCCTTCTTAGCCTGGTCTTTCTTTTTTATGTACCACTTTTTCCTGCACTCCATGTTTTGATGACTTTCTGGACTTCTGCATTCCACCACTAGCTATCTTGATGTACTTTATTTCCATACCTGGCTCAGCCACATATCTGTTCTATAGTTCTAACACGTGCTGTTTTGAGGTACTGACATTTTTCTTCAACTCCACTCATTTCTTCTTCCATTTGAGGTGCTAGAGACCCGAGTAATAGAACTGTTGTGCATTCTCTCAAGTCAACTTCCAGGTCTTTATCCTGGTCTTTGTTGACTTTAGAGCCTTCTTTGATCACAGTTTGTAGCTAATTGTGGCAAACAGTGGTGTATGCCATGGGCTGACTGTTTCACTGGGGATGACATTGCAATCACTGATTCTACCCCAGGTGCTCTTTCCCTTTCCTTACTAGAGGGAAATCTACCTTAGTTGCATGTTGGCCACTGTTGTATGCGATCTTGTGACTCCCTCTCTTGCTGAAAAATGTATTGTCTACCATCAAGCCATCTGCCAGACACAAGTCTAGAATGGCCTCCTCTTCTTTATTCATGGTGCCCTACCCATGTGGACCCAGGCAGTCCTCATATCCTGTTCTGTCTGTCTTGATATGTGCATTCAGGTCACCCATTATCAGCAATCATTCCTCTTGTCCTGCTATATTTAGTAGGTACCTCAACTGTGGAGTCTGTCACTAATTCTGATGACATCCCTCATTGTCTTCGGAAGCCTTTTTCTCACCACAATTCCGACACAATTTCTAGTCTGTGCTCCTAAGTAATAGACATTGGATCCCAAGCCAAGTGTCTTTGCTGTATTGCCCTTCCATTTGTCTGCAGGATATATAGAATGTCAGGCTTGTTCTTGCCATCATGTCATCCACTTCTGAGCTGTGTCCTCTTAGTGAACATACAATGAGTGTAACGATTCATAGTTCATATTTGAAAGTTTGATTGGTTTTATGTCCAGCTTTTGCTCAAGAGCTATCCCAGGTAGCCCAAGCTGAGCAGTGACACTGTCCAGCCAGTATATTATTGAACCATGACTGCTGGGCTTTATAGCAGACAAGCCAATAGGGGCAGATACAGTTTACTATCATATCGTCAACACTTAAAAGATAGACCTACCTGAAATGTTGACTAAAACCTTGAATACGTAAAGTAGAGAAGGTCAGAATGTTGCAAACACACTTCCTTTTGCTAATTTGACCTTTCTCAACATCTGTGGTGTGCAGTCCTACACTGCACACCATGTGATTTGATGATTTTGCAGGGGGGATTGCCCCCTGCACCCCCCACACCCCCTGCACATTATATATTCCAACTCTGAGATCACACTACAGTGGGAAAAAAGGTAAATTTTCCAAACCCACTGTACCCGTGATCTCTAGTGACAAGATCGACTTCATCTATGTGAATACACTGTGCATTTGCTGAACCGAGATTTGCACAACTGAAGGTTGAGCAACATGGGACAGTCAATCATTATTCAACATCCCGCAGTCATCAAACCTTCCCTCAAAATTTTAAATGTAAACTGGCACATACACCCTTCCCACCATTAATATGGCATAGGTCAGGGTAGGCTACATCCTCAATCCACTTATCACTGACAAATACCCATGCCCATTTTTGGCAACATTAGTCAATATAAATGAATCACTTTGAGCCAACCACTGAGAGGCCAGCTCTGACATGGCATGCAGTCTGTGATCCATATTCTCCTATCTTGATGATAATGTGTACCACATTTCATGCCCAAGGAGGTTAGTCTATACAACTGTTCCCCCCCTATAGGCACCATCTAGAATTTGTTCTGCTGCCCCCCACTCCCTTCTTAGGTGAGTTTGAGGTATAAACACTCAGTATATTTTTGGGATGTGGGAGGACCTTCTTAGCGGTACAAGGAGAACATGCAAACTCCATACAGGCATTGGTCAGAGGTCTGGCTCAAACCTTGTACATTGTGCATGGGAGGCGAGTACCTTAACCATTATGGAAACTGTCTGTGTAAGTGCTTGCAGGTTAGGGCTAGAGTAAGTGCTAGGGAAGGGGACACATTTTGAATTGTATATGTACGGTGTTCTGTGTGTTGTGTGTCCAAATGTTTTGGTAGTGTTATGGAAAGCTTTTTTAAGGTAAGGTGTAGGGCTGGGTTTGGGTTAACACTTTAATAAAGTGGCATCTGGGGGGGGTGCATATGCTACCCTCCTCAGTTGGCACAAAGGTATGTGTAGCATTAACCATCTTAGCCATGGGGATCATCTAGTAACCTACAGGGGATATGCTAGTGATGTTTCATTCTAGCATTCTACACCAGTTCCTCAGCATCATGCTGCAACATGGACAGGAGCATATCTGTTCCTTCAGGAGCAGAGGATATATTATATGGGCATTTTACAACACTGCCCATTTCTCTGAGTTATTGAGATCTATAGATTGTACACATATTTCCATCAAGGCTTCATCTGGTCTACAGGAACTAAGATACATCAACAAGAAGGGTTTCCACTTCCTGAATGGCTTAGGTGTCTGTGCACCACCCATCTAGTTCCCATGACTCACACATATAGCACACAACTAACCTATACCAATGGTTAATGTGGGAAACTTTCCACATAGTTATCTAGTTCACAGCTATAGATGTAAGTTGACACAAAGGGCATTATACAAAGTTATCATACACACAGGGAGCAGGGATATTTGATGGAATAACTGTCATGTGCTGCTGGACAGATTTGCAGAAAGTCCTTTTTGAACCAGTCCTAGCACGCATACAGTGAGCTGTTCTATCCAAACATGTAGCAGATTGTAATAACCCAGTGTGATCCTTACTGTCCTCAGGTGGTCATTACCAGTCCAGCTTCCACATCCAAGCCATCCATGAGTATGATTGTCCATTTCTCCTCCCCAAACAGGAATGTAAGGAACCTTTCCATTTCTATGACCTGATTCCCATCCCTTGTCCTTTGCTTAAATTCACAGGATCCTAGGTAGCTACTAGCCATGCACTTCAGGAGACCATTAAATACCCTAGCTCAAATTCTCAATTGCATCATAGCTATATCTGGTTAAGTGACTTGTTGAAGGTCACACTGTAGGCAAATGAAGGCTGTGGGACTCAAACTCTGTACCAAAGAAAGTAACTTGTTAATAGCTCATAGCCTTAATTTCCTGCTCAAACTGTCAAACTGTAGAATATCCTCTTGGTTACCCTTCGCTACACCTGTTACAGAAGCTTATTATGGAAACTCAGAATTCACTTCCTGAACCCCTCCTCACCATACCTGCTCCTGCTACATCTTGTCCTCAGTCCCTTTATCCAAAAGGTGCATACCATGTGTTCTGAAGACAATAACACCTATGACTGCTTGATGGTGAACCTTTTCAGCCATTACCCCTCTCTAGAGCCCATGGAAAATCCTGTAAACTAGTGGGTTACATATGGCATTCAATGAGTGTGTTATGCAGGGTATTGAAGTCATATACTTATGACTTCTGCCCTCTTATCCCAATTTGCAGCTGGTTATCGGTGTTCTGTAATGGTGTACATATGTGCTCATTTATGCATTGCAACAATGGGTATTGCCGCCCTACTCCCCTTCTTGCATCTACCTATTGACCCTGTGTATTGCTTAGCACATCATATTATTCTGCCCAAGCAATGTGTTGTCATGCCTTATCATATGTATGCAGGACATCATATTACTTGTTGCATATGGTTCCCCAGGGTCTTAATGCCCATGGTGTACCCCTACCACAGATGGATATGACAGTACAATGATATTCTGCTGTTCCCATTCACACATACCCCATGGCATCTTTTTCACTGTTACTGACATCCAACACAATGCTGTGGTACCTTACCAGTCAGGATTTCTTCCTTCAATACTTCTACCTCCAAGTACTCAGAGTTACTGTGTAACGTCTTATATTTTATAAGTTTTTGTATGTAAGTGCTCTTTTACAAAATCACAACCACACTTTATGTTGCATTAGTAATGGCCTTTTAGCATGTTGGTTGTGCTGATGAGGCTGTCTACCACCATTGTCTCTGAACTGCAGCCAGAATACAATGTGCTGTCCAAACTGGTTGGTTTTGCCAATCTCAGTACAGTGCAAGGAAAGCATATGACCACCATGCATGTGCAACAGTTTGTATAGACTGACAGCATCAAGATGCTGTGCTACAGACATTTGGTAATGTCCTGATGCAGTGCAGTACAACACTGCAGATCATGTGATGTGCAAACATACAGCCATGCACACAGGACTACCATATTGCTGTTCAAGTGAACCAAACAGAGTAGGCATGTCTTCTTCATGTATAATGAACTGTAAGACTTCTTTATGATGCATCAGGAAAGGAAGATATTCTTGTTTTTCCTGCACAGGAACTTTGTTGAGCATCTTCTGAGGCAGCATGCTGGCTCCCTGTGCAAGGTCAAGGCCTGGCATAAACTTGCCAGGATGATAAGTGCTGCCACTGGCATCACCCAAGCTTGTGAATAGTAACAGCATTGTTAAAATGAACTGTGCTAGAAACACTCTAATCTTCTTCAGCAGTTGAAGCCAGAGATTAGGACAGAGAGAGAGAGGGATGTATATTGGAAGCATTTTTTCTTCCTGTTCTGTTACCCAGTGTACTCATTTATAGGTTCATGGGTCATTTCTATGTAGCTGCTTTGGGTGAATTATGTGATGCTAGACAAGCAATGCCCACTAAATATTTGCCTTCTCAAAAGGGTTTGTGGAGCCAGCGTCAGCCAAGGGGTGTGTTTACTTTGTTTTATAGCAATGAAGGAGTGAGAGTTCAAACTGGCAAGATGTAACAGGAAGTAGGAACGACTCTCCTGGCTGTGGGATGTGTATGATGTGTGTGTCACCCCACTGCAAAAGTGCACTTGTATGTGTTCTCTTTTATTTGTCCATCAGCAGGTTCATTTGAGTTAGAGGTATTATGTATGGGTCTGTATTAGTTCGTCGACAACTTAGGCTGTCGAATCTGTAATGATTGACACCTAAGCGTCGAACTTGAAAAATCGTGAATGGCCATTTAAGTGAATTCTTTCCTCAGGAAAGAATTCAGTAGGCCATCTGTAAACAAAATTAACTTTTCAACCTAAATACTCCACACCCCTTGACGTGGGTGCTGTGCCCCCCACCCCCCCTAACTAAATATACCAACTCTGAGATCACGCTACATTGCCAAAAGGGCAAATTCCCGATAATGGCCTAGCGACTTCTTTCCTGAGGAAAGAATTTACTGAAATGACCGTTTGAGATTTTGCAAGTTCGATGCTTAGGTGTCGATCATTACAGATTCGACAACCTAAGCTGTTGATGAACTATTATAAACCCATTATATATCCCATGTCTGCTTTATGTGTTCATATGTGTACATTTGATGTTTGTTTGCCCACCCCTGCTACATTCTATCTCTCTTTATCTTTTCATAACTATCCCTCTCTTCCTTTCCCTCATACCCTTTATTCTTCTTCCTTATTACAAATGGGGATCTCTTCCATAAAAACAGAAAAGAAATTCCCTTTCCTCCCATTCCTCTCCCGACCCATCACACCTTATTGTTGCACTTGGGTGTTTTCTCCTGTTTGCTTTTCTCCCCTATGCTGCTTTCTTATCTTATCCTTGTCTTCCCATTTATATGATGACATTAGTTTGAAACTTTGCTTACCATTTATATGGTGACATGGGTTGACATTTTGCTCACCATTTATATGATGACCTGAGTTGACACTTTGCTCACCGGACTACACCTCAAACACACACACACACACACACACACACACACACACACACACACACACACACACACACACACACACACACACACACACACACATGCACAAGCACACGCACACACCCTGACCCACACTCATTCATACAAGCACACTCACATGCACACACATCTAGTATACATCCCATTTACCTATTTTGGCAAAACAAACATCTGAAGAAACATCTGTTTGTTAAACTGAATATTCAAACAAACAACTCTGCTCTACTTCTTTTGATCAAACCAACAGTCAGTCACATGGGACTTATGTGATTTTATATATATATATATATATATATATATATATATATATATATATATATATATATATATATATATATATATATATATATATATATATATATATATATATATATATATATATGGGCCTACCTGATAACACCGACACGCCAAAACACTGACAACGAAATAACAGACACAAAAAAAAAATTCAAAAACACGAAACTTCACATGCCCGACAAACCAAAATCCCGACTATAAACAAAACAAATACCTTTCCCAAAAAACACACACACATAACACAAGCACACCAAAAATCTTACAGACCTACACTAAACTTTACATACACAACTATCTATGCACTAATCTTAACTCAAACACTAACCCTAAGGTCCGTCACTATCGCACACTTACCTTACCCGCACCCTAACCCTAACTCACTTAATCCACCCCTAACCCTCAAGTCTGTCACTATCGCACACTTACCTTACCCGCACCCTAACCCTAACTCACTTAACCCACCCCTAAACCTAAACTCCGTCACTATCGCACACTTACCTGACCCGCACCCTCCCCTAACGTCCATCACTATCACACACTTACCCTACCCACACCCTGACCCTAGCTATATAGTAATTTCTAGAAATAGAATGTTAATTTAAAATATGTCATACAGAATATAAACTTTCTTATTTTCTAAAATAATAGCTTTACCAAGGTAAACAGCTTTGTTAATGCAGTTTATATAATATTTGCCACTGGCATATGACTGATAAGAAATTAATTTTTTTTGGCATTTTTTTTCTTCCCTCCAGCTGGCCATCAGCTTCCACCTGTGCCTTTCTGCATCCCATGGATCTACTATTCACCACTGGACTTACACTGACTCATGCTTGGGGACAGTGAGGGGAATGAGGCATCCTGATGCAGTGTCATACTCCTGCTGGGGGTATTTGTAATTAAGTCTTAAAAAAACTCAAGTGCCAGTAACTTGCTGATGGGCAGATATTCAACAAGGGTGTGCAATGTTGCAGTGTATTATACTGTCTGAACAGCAACTCAGCCAGTCTACTCTGTCTCTTCCTGCACAGGACAATGCCCCCTTATATGCCTCCAGTCTCTACCAGGGATATAACATAAGGTGCATCTAGGCATGCACCAAATACCTCAGGATAGCCATCTGTCTCATACTGTGCCTCAGCCATCTGAGCTGTTAATCAAATCCAGGTCACTTGGGCCACAGTTAAGGAATTTGTCCTGCTAATCCACAGTGTGGCATAAGAAATAATTTTTAAACATGTGTGAACTTTGCAAAATTTGTAACTTTAATGGTATTTAGTAGTGGAAAATTAGAAGTTTGGACCATATTTCTATTTGCTACTGTTCATGCATTACTTAAACATATTGGTTACTGACAGACAAACATTTTCTCCAGCTTTAAGAACTATGACAAGTTCTGAAGAAAACTAATAAAGTTTTCAGAGATATTTTGAAGAGAGAAAAAAAATGCAATGGATTTTTTTCAAGAAAAAGAGGAACGGAATGGTTAATATGCTTTCTTAAGATAGTTTGACATTATTTTACTCACATCGGTGCCTGTTATGAATTAGTTAAAGGAATTATTTGTAAATATCTGATATTTTGAAGCTTTCACATTGTTCGAGGACTACAAGTTTTGAAAAATGCCACCCTGGAGTACTTGACCACCATAACATGTTACTTAATGCAATTTGAGTATTTATAAGTATGGATATTGGAGTTTGAAATACCGATGAGCTAATACGAAAAACATCTCTGATGGATGCTTCAGTAGAAAAAGCCAGTTTTAAACTGGACCATCTTTTAATATCCAGTTTGATCTCTTCCCAGACTTTGAGCAGGATTACTTCCCTAAGGTTTTATTTTTGATACTAAACATTTTATATTTTAATATATTTTCTAATTTCAATAGGATGGAGGTCTAATTATTAAAAGGAAAGATAAACAATTTAACTTGTAATGGAAAACAATAGGAAACATTCCAAACATGGAAATCTGGGTTCACAGAACTGGGAAATATAGCAAAACTTCTGGCTGACAAATTAAGCTCCAGCTTTACTCCTCTTTCACCCCCAGCTACCCCCAAGAAAATGCCATCTAACATAATCCCTTCAACTATTAGTAGGGACCAGGTTTAAGGTGCACTGTCTAAGGCCAAGAATACAGCTTCATCCCCGTAATATCTTGGAATCCCTCCTAAATAGCCTGAAATATGGCCTATTAGAGACACTGGTGTCACTATTCAACCATTGCCTCCACAAAGGCTTCATGCCCCAGAAATGGAAGACTGCAATGGTCATTCGTCTGCATAAGGATGGACCATCAATGAATCCTGGGAATTATAGATCCATTAGTCTGACTAGTTTCATATGTAAAACCAAGTAAAGAATTATTATGGAAATAATTAAGAATGACATAGGAAACCTTCAGACTCGGGACTCAACCCATTCTGATTTTGTCAAAGACAGTTCATGCCTACTTAACCTGGTGGATTTCTTTAATTAGAATAACATGATTTCAGTTGCCATGGATTCCACACACAGAATGATTGAGTGATACCCTGGCAGCAGCAGCATCTCCTGAAAGGTTTCCATACCTCTCAAATTCTTATCACAAGAAATCTGGACAGGGCCACAAATAAAGGGGAACAAAGGAACAAAAATAGGGATGGACTTTAAATATTGCTCTTATAAACTTATAAACTTGCTAAAATAATATGGTTTCTGTTAACATGTATTTTCCACACACACACTCACACACACACACACACACACACACACACACACACACACACACACACACACACACACACACACACACACACACTTACCTGTCAACTGTGCAGATTTACTTAGAATGTCCTGATTTTTGCCTCATATTTTTGGCCAATTTCTCATAAAATTGTGGTTTTCTAGCAAATCATTGAGGGCTGAAGTCAGAAAAAATAAACAGAAATTTAAGTTTCAGACTTCATGCCCTTCAGAAAATTCATGCATATACAAAATCTGTTATTCTATCAACTTGCACAGTTTGAAAGAGCAATATTTAAAAAGTGTCCCTATTTTTGGGCCTTTGTGCCCCACTTTTTTTGGCTTTTTCCAGATTTCTTGTTCTAAGAGGTCGAGAGATATGGCACACACGCAGAGCGATCAAGCAGTCCCAACAAAGGAGCAAAAATAGGGACCGATTTTAAATCTTGTTCTTATAGGTTCACAGATTCATAGGTTGGTACTGGGCTATCTGCCCAAAGGCATATATTAGCCCAGCCATGTTGTGCGGTATTCACCGCCCCTTTAGTAGTTCTCTAGACCCTTGTACTAGCAGCTAGTACCCTTGGCCCCTACCTAGTAGTGCTGTTGGTGTGATCCCTGGTGTGACCTTTCTGTTACCCATCCACTCATCAAGGTTCCTCTTGAAGAGTGATAGTGAGGGGCTCTGTCTTATGTAGATCGGGACCCTGTTCCATAGTAAGGGAAGTCTCTGCAAAGGGAATCTATCCCTCCAGCATGTTCTATTCATTGTTGTGTTGAGGTTTATATCCCTAGAGCGTGTAGCTCGAGTAGATTTGGTTTTGCTAAGATGGAGCATGTTCAACAATTCTGGGTTGGACATGGCTCTGTACATTAGACAGAGATCGCCTCTGAGAAAGCGGTATGCAACAGAGAACAGTCTTAGCTTTTTCAATCGTTCTGCATAGGGCAACTATTTGAGGCCAGTAATCCTCTTGGTTAGGTACCTCTGTGGTCTCTCCAGCTGCTGGAGATGTCTAGCCAGGTACATTCCAATTGGTGCATTGTACTCAATAATGGGTCTGATGAGGGAAGAGTAGAGGGGCACCATCACATTCTTAGATCTTGATGCAAACCCTTTCATGATCAGATGGGTCACATAGAAGGATTTTCTAACCACTTTGGCAACATGGTTATCAAAGGAAAGCTGACTATCTACTTGGGTCCCTAAATCCCTTATTTCTTCTTCAGATTTCAGGGGATTACCTCCTATGTTGTAGTTTGCGGGTACTCTGTTTTTTCCAAAGGGGATTACTATGCATTTTATTGCATTTAGCTTGAGACCATGGCTTTGATACCATGCATCAGTCTCATTTAGGCCCTTCTGGAGGATCTTCATGTCGGCTGGAGACTCTATTATAGCACCCAGTTTGCAGTTGTCCACAAACTTAGTCAGCCACAGCCCTTCCATGCTTGCCTGTACTTCTGAGAAGTATATGCCAAATAGGAGGGGCCCCAGGACAGGGCCCTGAGGCACACCACTCATTACTGGTCTGGATTCTGACATAGATCCTGCTAAAAAACATTTGTTCTTTTATATTTCGTATAATAACTATATATAAAACTTTATACGCTGTGTTATATTCATTTTAGGGGTTAAATAGGTCTTGTGGCTCCCGATAAATTTTACTTGGTGGGAGAGGGGGCCAAAGTGGCTCTTTTGATAATGAAGTTTGCAGACCCCTGGACTAGAGAGACCACTTCAACAAAGAGGCCAGACACCAGTGGAGTCTTCCAAGGCTCTGTGCTGGGTTTGCTCCTCTTTGGCATCTATTGATTTTTAAAAGTCAAGGGCAATGTCTCTCTGCTTTCTACTATTATGATATAATCTATCCTCCCTGCTTAGTATTTGTATTCATCTGGCCATATTCTGCACATTCTTTTGCAAGCTCCTTCTATTTGCTGTCTCCCACTCTAGTGATATAAATTCCCTCCTCTAATCATCCAAATTATACTGCCCTTCATCCAATCATATCATCTATCCTGAGCTACATCACTCTTGCTTTCTCCTGTTAGTAACACTGATACTCTCCCTGATACGGCACATCCTATTGCACCAATCTACACTGCCTACACGTATACGATTTGGCATAACATTACTTCTTCCAACTACTTTCAAACTCTGTGTAACATTCTTCACTCCACTCAACTATTCTATTGATTCTACTTAGACAGACATCTCACTTTCTAAACAAGACTTGTCTTGATTTATTCTAAATAATGTATTTACAATTGTATGTACCCTTTTCATTGTTAGTGATAATGGTACTTTGCCAGTGAGTGTTTTCATTATAATCTGCTAAATCTCATTAAATGTGATTTTTACTTTCTTTACATTCCCAAGCTGAGACTGAATTTAGTGTTCCACCCTGGTAAACAAATGTTAAATAAATTCCTATTATGACATTTCTATTGCACCAATTTACACTTCTCACTCACATAATATTTTGTTTAACATGGTTTCTCATTCCAGCTACTCACAAAATCTAATGTCCCTCACTCTATTTGGCTATTCCATCATACCCAGTTAGACAACACACAGTCACTTCACTTTCTAAATGAGACTTGCCTTCATTTATTATTAATAATGAATATTACAAGTATATATACTATTTACATTTTATTAGCTGGTAATGGTGTTTACAGATGTCTAGTTTCTTTATACTCCTGCTGTCTCCCTAAATGTTATTCTGACTTTGTATTCATAGGGCTGAGGTAGTAATTGTTCACTTCTGATTAGTGCTCTAGCCAGGTATACAAATTTTAAATACATTGTGTGTGTGTGTGTGTGTGTGTGTGTGTGTGTGTGTGTGTGTGTGTGTATATGTTGCTTTCATTGGTTGGCAGTATATCAAGCCTGATCCATTGTACTGGACTCAATGAAACCACCTTTCAATCACCTATGTGGCTCCTACAGAGAGTCAAGTCCTACCCCTCCTCCCCAATTCTTGGACTTAAAGAAATAAGTTCACTCATCTGGTTCTTGATGAATCTTTTTCAGTGCACTGAAATATAAATTGTTCAGCAAAATATATATAATAGGTTGCCAAATTCAATAGTTATATGAAACTGACATCTAGATTTTGAACAGTTATCCCATTGGTCAATTCATTTTTAAACTAAAATAATGACACTAGAAGTAATCTTAGAATTTCTAGCTGCTGCTACAGCAGAAATCCCATTTTTATATTTGCCCATTACATTTCAAATGTATGTGTTTCTCAGAATAACACAATTTGTGCTGAATATTTATTATAATTGTTTTTAAAAATGTCATTTTCTGAGCCATGTGGATACATTAAGATTCCAAAATATCAATGTGGTATCAATTTGTGATCAATTCATTTCTTTATTGAAATCAATATCAATAAGAAGAACCTTGCCAGCAGAACTTAATGAGCATACTTCTCAGAGCACAAATCTGTTATAATCATTGTATAATTCCAAAGCCCTCTAGCAGCAATCATGCAACATGTATTTTTAAGTGTAAATACATCTATACTACTCACCCAAAACAGTCACTGTGAATGTGATTAATAAAACATATAAATAATGTTACTAACATGTGAGGTAATGCCATCTTTTAAAACTCTTAAACTCAAAATAACAAAAGTAAAATATCTGTTTTTTTTTTTACCTTTTTGTACATCTATCCTGTTTGTATTTTTTGTTTAAACAAATGTTATGTCCTGCCAATAAAATAACTTTAAGAAATTATGCTGCTTCTCAAACAGTGTAACTAACTTCAAGAAACTGAAGTGCTTCTTGATCAACATGACTAAACCATTTCTGTGTACTAAGGGAAGAAAATACATCATGTCTTATAAGACCATTTACAGAGTTTTAAATTAATTTGCTTACAAAATAACCAAGTAATCTTAACATAAACTAGAAATTAGATGTCCAAATCAGACTAGTGTGTGTGTGTCTTTCAGCTTAGGGGTCGCCACAGCGGAACTCCGGTCTGCTAATGTTTGGTAATGGATTTTTACTTGCCAAGTTACCAGCCCTGACGTACAAGTTCAGACCTCCCAACCATACCGAATTACTCGGTATTTACTGAGTTTTGGGGTCCAAATGAAGGGGTGCCACGATTCCCGATTGGCACCCCTTCATTTCCGATTTTTTTGGTTCAATTTTTTTTATTTTTTTAAAAATCGCGCTGTCGGTGCTGACATCATCACGTGCGCAATGACATCAGCGCCGTCAGGGCTACCAGCCAGTCGGAATTGAGCTCAAGGAGCTCAAATCATTATTTCCGGCTGGCTGCGAGTGGGAATACAGCAGCAGCGAGAAACAGGCAGCAACGATAATGGTAGCCATATCTGCCTAGTCCCATATCAATTCAAGTCTCAGCGGCAGCCTTCAGGTAAGAAACGGGTCCCTGCTATTACTGTAATTGTTCTTAGCTAGCTTTTTTTTAATTACATAATTCTGAACTTACTATTGTCTAGTTTCATAGTCGTTAGTGTTGACTCAACTGTTAATCATCTAAGCAATTTACTGAGAACTTGCGATGCAATGAAAATATTTTTTAGTTAAGTATTTTAAGTGTAGTTTGTTTTTTCTAGATTATATTATTGTTAACATAAAGTGCTAAGATAAGGGAGTTTGTTTATTTTATTAGGGGGTAAGATTTGTGTGGCTTGCATCTTGTTGTTATTAAAAATTATTCTTGGTCCAGTTAGGATTGATGAATTAGACAAAGCTGTGTAATGTTATGTTTGTTGTATTGTGTGCTAACTAAGGCATTTTTTATAGTGTTCGTATCTAATTATTTAGTGACCCTACAGATGGACTGTGACACAAAAGCATTTTTTTTAGCCATGAAACATCACTTTAAGTGCAACCCTTGTTGAATGATAAACTAAGCAGTTTTTTTTTTCCATTATGCCATCATGCTTGGCCACAATTCACTCCCTTCCACCTGTGATTTTGTAAAGTGTCATTAACTGCAAAACAGGAATAGTTAGAAGGGGTCAAAGGGGAAAGGTTGACATTTTTTCAGTGTGATAATTCAAATGCTTGAACACTGCTTTCAGTCAGATAATAGTTTTAGATATGGCATTATAATGAAATGTTTTTGACTGTATTCAGATTTGCTCTACTTTACAAACAAATGAATATCTCTAAAGTGAACATTTTGTAATTTTGCACTTTTCAGTGTCAAATGGCCTTAGATGTGTTTTCCTCTTGTTATAAAAGCTGTAGCTCTAAAACTGAAATTTTATAGTGCATGTTTTAATGAAAGATATTAAAATACTTTGTCATATGTGTAGAGTTAGGAGTATAACCATATCTTGAATTTTTGTGCAACATTTCAAGCTAACATTTAATATCACTTTCAGAAAGAAATGCACTCTGCCTCATTATAGCAGCTCAGTACATATGCTTTAAATGTATAGTATTTGCACCATGGCCTTGCTTTTTGCAAACAATGGTTCATTAAACTTTTGCTGCCTGACACATACTAATGTGCTTCCTTTTGGCAATGCTTACCATTGCAGGGTTGCATGTATCTCTAAAAGTGGTCTACAAATTATGTTAGTATTTCTAGGTAGTATGTTTGGACATGTTATAAAGTATAATTGGATTGCACTTTTGGTTTTTACTGAATGTATTGTGGGACTATAACAGTGCAATGGCTATTGTGAACTCTAAGTCATTGTTGTATATGGAATGTTACAAAGTGCAGTATCTGTTTCACTCAATATGGAACTGCAAACTGTGTTAGTATACAGGTGTTTATTCAAAAACTTGCAGAATGCTAAGGAAATTAACAAAACTTTTAAAAGCAGAGCACTTTGATTTAATGGATTAATGAGCAAAGGCAGGACATTTCTGACTTTAAAATGTGTCGCCATAAAACATTTACCATCAAAGGTGCTCATAATAATATATCTGTCATTTTTTGAGAGCTTTCTTTAAAAAAAATCTGTGCAAGGTGACAGTCCTGCTAACAGACTGATGAAATTCTAACAAGTGTGCTGTATTATTCAAGGAATATAATTAAAGTCAGGAAGGTGTATCAAAAAACATATGTATGTTTCTTGTTTTGTGTGCAAGGGGCCAATGATTTGTAAACTAGGTAAGCTTTATCCATCATTGGTCAAATGCATTTTCTTTGGATGTGTGGGTTTCAATGGCAGATAAGTTTTAATGCCAATTCTATTTACATTGTGAGACAGTATTGCTTTGTGTTAGCAGCTTTGTTTAGCAGATGTCTTGGTGTTTGTGCATTGTGCTATAAAATGTAAAAAAATAAAATCCAAATAATCATTGTAGAGTAAAGCAGTATATATGCACACATTAGTATTTATGGTAAATGGGGCAAACTAGACAGGTAATGGGGCACATGAATGGCTACAGGGAGACTCTGGTGCCATATTTTGGTTGTCTGTTCAGTTTGCATTTGAAAGTTGGTATCCCACAATTCCACTGGAGTGGGCGGAGTTACATAATTACATATGCAAATTTGATGTTAATCAGCGTACAGATTTGTACCTATTTTTCATGGGCCTTGTCCAGATTTTTGATGTTTCCAGGTTGAGAGGTATGCGTACAACCTTCAACGAAGGCATGCCCATTCATGCATGCCTCCACACATGCCTCCACACAGAAGACGCTCTAGCTGAGAATCGAACGGGACAACGTCTTGTTGTGAGGTGACAACGCCACCGCAGCACCACTACCGCAGATCTCAGTGTTTAAGACTTTTTCAAATGATGCTTAATTTTGCTATTGACATTTGCTTACCTTTATATTTCAATGAAGGCACGCCCATTCACACATGCCTCCACACACTCCTCTTGTGGTTGATAGGTTACCTAGTGCTTACCACTCCATTAAATCTGAGATAACTGTTCCACAGAATAAATTCAATTCCCCAAGGTACCACACTCTTGATGCTGGTATACATATCTTATCAACTAAATGTTTGCCATCACATGTTTCAGCGTTGATCACAACTGTTTCACTACATATATGTGGTATTGTTTGTGTTGTTTAATAAGACAAAACATTTAACAATGTATCACATTCCACTGTGAAACTTTTTACAATATTTTTAATGTGGTATTTTAAGCACATATTGCTGTACTCTTAAAGAACAATACTGCTACAGCTTCTACATATATATAATGAGAACTACACTACTGCTTTACAATTTAGTTATTTTATACATTACGTAAACATTACTTCACTGTTTTATTCAGTCATTTTCTGATATTTAATTTAGCCAATTCAGTATTGCGAGAGGGCAGGAGCCCTTCATAGTGAGCAGTGGGTGCAAGGTAAACAATCATGGGTACAGTGCCATTCTATAAGAGTACACACACACACCCACACACACACACACACACAAATACATACATCATATTATATATATACTCACAGACAATTTGGAGGATTGCCAGTTCATTGGTGTCCTGCCTTTTGGTGACAGCTAGAGGTATGAGTCAGTGCCCAGCATCAGAAGCAACAAACCTACTAATGCACATTGATATTTACATAACTACAAGAGCAGAAGGCTTCCAAATCTGATTTATTTTATCCATTGATCAGCTTGACCTGATATCCACATATTGACAACAACAGTGTCTTGTTATACCAATGACTGTTACGAAAGACGTTAGTTTCCTATTAAGATTAATAGAGTGCACAGTTCTTTTATATATGTTACAGTTACTGATGTATGTTATTTTAATGAATTTCTGTAAGTGTGCAGCTAATGTAACATCAGTGTGTATATGCTAGAAGTAGAATGCAAAGTGTTTTACATGCCTATTGCCTATGACTTCCCTTAAGATTTGTTACTGCAAAGGGACTTTAACTAGTGTTTCTGTGTAAATGTATATTTTCAGAGTTAATGTTAAATTGGGGAACATTTTCACAATTGTTTGAATGTTGGTATCCCACAATTCCATTGGAGCGGGCAAGTTATGTTATTATACATGCAAATTTTATGTTGATTAGTGTCCAAATTTTTGGCCAGTTGTATTTACTTTTCATGGGCCTTTCTCCAGATTATTGATGTCTACAGGTTGAGAGGTATGATTCATAATAAATCATTAGAATTATTATGGAGCATAATTTACTTAATTTGTTTAGCACTGTAAAGAGGCAACAGCTAATGATGACCAGCTCTGCCCTGGTACTTTGGGACTTTCACCTAAAACACACCCTAACACTGAGACAATTCTAGCCTGCTAGAGATCATATCCTTACTTGCCATATAAGAAACAGCATTGGTTCTCCATACCACCATCAATCAGAATCGAACTCGCCACTCATTGGTTTAACACCCGACACCCCAACCCACTGCACCAAGCAGGACTCTTTGGGTGGATTTATGATTAACCACCTTTTGTCTTGACAATGTTTTGTTATGTTGTATTTACAGTTCTTTTCAAGTTTTGATTTTTAGTTGCTGAAAATAGACAAAATGTGATATGTTTTTAGAGGTCTTGTGCTGCTGGCTGTGTATGGTTTGGTTTAATTATTATTTGTGACTCTCTAGCTATACAGACTAGACATATTTTTCTCCTTTTGGCTTCTCCCATTAGTGGTCATCACAGCAGATCATTGGTCTGCAGAACAAGTGGCAGTAGAGTTTTACAGTGTCAAGTTGCCAGCCCAACACCCAACCTTCATCAGAAGGCAGACCCACGCACACACACTTAGGGTCAAGTTAGAATGCCCGATCCACCTGCAGCATATCTTCAGAATGTGGGAGGAAACCAACAGGAACACAGGGAGAACATGCAGACTCCACACAGAAGGCACCCAACTTTGAATTTAACCACAGAACCTCTTACTGTGAGGTGACAACACTAACCCCTGGATTTACTATTCCTCCATGCAGGACTGGCTTAGCCCTGCACAGAGGTGGCCGTTTAGGAGAAGGACGGCAGCGTGCTATGCATAGTAATGAGGCTCACTGCCTGAGCTCCAAATCTTACATGGAGTGTGTAAGAGTGCAGGGGGGCATGTCTGAGAGCAGAGCTCTCAGAATATACACGTCCCCACAATGAACAACAGCAGAAAGGGGTAAGAAATGAGTGTATAAGAGTGCAGGGGGCATGTCTGAGAGCAGAGCTCTCAGAATATACATGACCCCACAATGAAGGACAGCAGAAAGGGGTAATAAATGAGCAAGGCCGCTCATAGGTGTCCTCATATCCCCACCAACCGTCCCCCTTGTGAACAACAGCAAACATATACAGAAATAAAATGAACAAACCCGTTTTTTTTTTTTTTTTTTAGAAAATCCGATTAAAGCTAACCATAGGTGCACAGGTGTGCCCATCGCTTAGCTATGGTTAATGCAGCTTAAATGGCTGAAGAGGATAACAAGGAAGATATATGCAACAGTGCATTCACCTTACGAGCAGGCATTCCCGGCTCAAGTCCCACTGCAGCACATTCTATTTTCCATGGCAAAGCACGTTATGACTAATATTTTTTTTATATAACCCACTAAATAACATATATTTATGAACTGGAGTACTCAGTAAATGCACATGTGAGATGTTAGTGTCATAATAAATAAAGCACTAGTAAGCAGGTTTAAGCACCAATAAATGGCAGTGAGAATATTTAAGCACTAGTAAGCTGGTTTAAGCCCGTTTGCATGGGGGTAAGCAATGCGCACACAGGTTAAGCAATTCTGAAGCTAACTCTCTGTAAGCATATGTAACCGAAGGTTAGCATTGCTTACCCTTGCACCAACCCGTGCAAACCCGCTTACAATTGTTCAAAAGTGCCTTAATCACTCTGTATCCAATGGCCCTTGTTCTGCTCAGCAACAAAATAAACAGCCATGCAGGTCTCGAACCCAGGACCATATACACCACAGTCACAGTAGTTAACCACCAAGCCATCACAAAAGTACAGAAGAATGAGGCATCAGCAAACATGGCTTCACCATAGTAAAACCAAACTGAACCTGTGAAAGGAATCAGTATACAGACATATGTGCCTTAACCCACTACATAACATAAATATGTGAACTGGAGTAAAGCAGTAAGCCCAGAAGTCAGGTGTAATTGTAATAGAGTGTTGAAGTCCCCAATGAAACACAAGGACCCCATAGAGTGTACGTACACATGATTCATGGATACCAGGCATACATATAAGATGTAATGAATGCCAAAAAGGAATTATAATGCAAAGTCTAATGTAAGCAATGCTAAGCATTGCACAGGCCAGATTAGGAGGTGTAAGCAATGTGTAGGCCAGCTAACTCAATGTGCCCAGTGTTATACCCCTTTAAACAATTCCAACCCTAGGTAAGCAGGTTTGCCCATAGCCTGGCCTTTTTAAAACCAGCCAATCATGGAAAAGTGCTGGAAATCAGCCTTACTTAAACCCAAGAGGTGGGAATACATCTCATATCTAGTTGTAGCTTCCCCTTGCAGGCACAATGGCAGTAAGGGGAGAAGGTGTGTGCTTTCGGGCACAGCGCTGGTGCACCCAAAAGTCCAGAGTCATGGCAGGACTCCTTGTCAAAGACCATGTTCAGAGACTGCTGCAGGGCCAGTAGCAGGGCTCCCAATATAAGGCAGAGGCCTGGGACCATCTCACCCATGACCTCACCAGTGCCACTGGCATAACCCGAACTGGTGAGCAGGTCAGACATCACTATGCCAAACTGAAGTGGTGTAAGGGGGACCTCTTGGACCAGTGGATCCAAGAGGCTAGAGTGGCAGGGGATGTTCCAGTTGTGTGTAAGTATCACCCCACTATGTGTGTAATAATTGTCAGCTCAGGTATGTCATGAATAGGTATGGCTAAATATTCCTCTTATGTTCCCCACAGCTGCAATGGAATGGGCTGCGAACCAAGAGGCCCATGTCAGTCACCTGGTGAGGTTGCGATGCGAGGCAGGTCAGTAATACCTATGCATTTACTGTCATAGGAAATAAAACTAAAAGTAGTAGTAAATCATTTGCCTGTATAAAACCTGTATTGTTCAAGGCAAGTACGGCATATACTGGAGAATATGGCAGGAAGAGTCTCGTATGGTATGCATATAAATAAAAGTGTAATAGCCTGACAATAAAGGTCTAACTGCTGGACTGCATGTGTATACTCTGATATCATATGGTAATATAGATTTGCAATCATGTAATAGTACTGTTGTATTAAGCACTGTTACCCACACCGTGCACCATAAATTGAATGTGTAGGAATGCCTGTCTATGACTGGTGTAATCCCCAGAGGCCAATTAGCACAACTGAGAGACACATAGACAGAAAACAGGGAAAATGCAGACAACAAAACCCAAATAGCACATGCAACTGAGATGTGAACTGTTGTTTTGTTTAGCACACATAGCCATGGTTCGAATCCTGCCAGTGGTAGTAGTCTGCATTCAGAATCATACCCCACAACTGTACAGATATGTCCAGAATGTCCAGTAAAGTGGCCCATGTCTGTTGCCTATCAACCTGTCCCCCTGGGAAATCAGTGGGATGACCACAGATGTATAGGCAGCGAACAGGAAATACAACTGATTGATACACATCTAGCAACTTCCCAAAACCTTATGAGACTAAGAAGCCACATATGTCCCATTTACACCCAAACTTGTCAAGATGTGGCCAGAATGTGTGCTGTAACAGAGTGAGATGTATGTGCATAATAGTAATGTGGAATCTGGTACTATGCATGGGAACATTCAGGTAGTGCTAACAAATATTTCTCCCACAGGTCTGCCAGATACCAACACTGTGCCCAGAAATACAAGAATGATACCCTGTACTGGTACTGTTTACATTGGTATTGTATGGCATTGCGACTGATTCAGTTGGTCTGAATAATGAGGTATTACACATCACTGTCACCCACACTGTCCTACAAAATATTACTGTCTAGGAGATCTGTATAAGAGTGTTGTAATACAAGGTCAGCATGCAAATGCAGAGGGGATTAATAAGACAGAAAGCAGATAGGAGATATACAGCAATATCTATATAGCAGGCACAACTGTGATGGACAGTGTTTAAGTTGTAGCAGACACAGCCACGGTCTGAATCCTGGGAGTGGATGTAGGCTGCACACAGAATCATACCTCGCAACTGTACAGATGAGGCCAGAATGTCCAGTATATGTGCCCATATCTGCTGCCTGTCCCCCTGCCCCCTGGTAAGTCTGTAGGGTGATCCCAGATGTTTAGCCAGCAAACAGGGAATACAAGTGATTGTCAAACATCTATGAGAACAAACCTGTCACTGTGGCAACCACCGAAAATATTAGGAGAGTAATATTTCAAGTATGCCCTATCTACACTCCCATGTTGTCAAGCTGTGACCAAAGTGTGTACAGCAACAGAGTGAGATGTATGCGCATAATACTAATGTGTAATCTGGAAGTTTTTGTGGCAGCAGTCAGGTAGTGCTAACAAACATTGCTCCCACAGATACATCGGATACGAACACTGTGCTGACAAATAAAGACCATTATAACATGTACTGGTACTATTCACTCTGGTATTGTAAGGAATTGTGAGTGTTGCAGTTTCTCTGAATAATAAAGTATCATGATCACTGTCACCCACACTGTGCTACATAATATAACTGTGTAGGAAAGCATGTACATGTATGTGTCTGGTCACTAAAGGTGGAAGAGGGCAATATTCTAGATATGTCCCGGCACACCAATATGTGGTCAACACATGGCCAGAGACTGTGTAGAAAGAGTTGGATAGCTATGTGCACAACATCAACCCAGAATCTGGGAGTATGTGTAGAAACAGTTAGTTAGTGTTAACAAAGATTCCCTCCACAGGTATGCCAGGTAAGAGGTGCATACTGCAGGTAAAACCAGTTCATGTGTAACAATGACAACAGCCATATCACTGCCCAAACTAAGGCTATATGGTAGTGTAGTAAGACTTGTAAGGTACAGATAGCACTGACTAGGAAAGTAATGTGGACTACAGGAATATACTAGTTTTTAATTGACATCCCCCCACCATATCTCCAGTAATAATCAACATACCCACCCCAACTGGTATGCAATGACACCTACGTTCTGATAATGTCCAGTTGTTTGATAAATATTTTAATTGTTCCCATGCATGTGCTATATTGAATTATTCCATCATTGGTGGCATTGTGTCATCAATGTACCTGCATGCTGTTCTTATTACCACTGTGATTCCATATACGCACGTGTTCTGTTTGCTATGCAACTGTTCTGTATCTGGTGTCTGGGTTAATGGGAATATCTATGCATGCTGTTATACCTAACCCTGGAATGTGTTGACTATTACTAACCCACATATAATGATGAAATCTAAACACTATAGCATGCTTGGGAAGGCCGGTCACAGCAGACCCACATGTCTCACCACAGCTGGCTGTGGCACCCGGGCACCAGCATGTTTTGGGCCCAACCTGTGACCTGAAGATGCAGAAACCAAACGGCTGCAGGTACACTGAGGTGCCCAAAACCTCCCTGTCCATTAGTCCTGCACCACCTTCGGGTGCAACCACCTCAGGGGATAGGGCTCACCTCCCCGGGAGTGGGCAAGGATAGGCACCTGTCACCCATTGCCAGGTCGAGGTTGTGGTGTGTAGAGAGATCAACCAGCAGCTTGGTGATCTTTTACACCAGCTCAAGGGCCAAGTGTTGCAACTAGAGTGTCAGTCTGGCTCTGCAACTCAGCCCCCAGCACAGCCACCATCAGGGCTGTGAAGGTGCAGTGGTGACTGCCCATGGGTGGAGACCTCAGTCCCACGGTTTCCACTAGGGGGCTCATGTGCTTCCAATTTCCCAACAACCCCTCCCCATCAAGGTGTTTAGCCCCCACATGTGTCATATATCATCCATGTATGCGTCATGTTTGTCTTGTCTGTTAACCTACCCAACCTACCTCCCCAAATATACCTGCTACCCCTCCCCAACATCCCACTCTCACCTGAAAAAAAAAAGGCAATCTGTTCCCACAAAAAAATCTCGCCGCATACATAGCTATCCATTTCATACATATGTCCACTGGACACATGTAATCTGGTCTAACTGGCATCACAACTTATTATTGTTGTCCTCATCCCCCTCCCAGGGGTTTGACTGTCCAAATCTACCTCCAAATTCAGTGTATATGCACAGCTGTTGCTGTAGAAGAATGGGCAGCTATGGACCATCCCTACACCATTCCTGCACATCCCTGGCTAGTTTCCCTACTGTGTTTCCCACTTTGTGCCCCTTTTTTTCACCACTTTCCTATCAACCTCTTTTTCTTTTCTTTTAAAGAAATAAGCGCGGGGGTAAGTGGAAGTAAACACTTTTAAGCAGCATTAAGCAGGTTTAAGCATGTTTGCACAGAGGTAAGCAATGCCTACACTGGTTATACAATTTAGAAGGCAAATGTGCCACCCTAGATGGATTTAAGATTTATAATTATACAGAAATGAATTTGAACAAAGTTTTCTTTTCTCTATTTAGAAAAGGTTTTAAGTTTATACCTACTTTTAAGGTAGATAGAGTGGATGCTATTACTGAATTAAGACTCTGTACTAGAAAATTAAATAATTTTAAGGTGCTTTTTAGAGACCAAGACAAGCAACGTAATGATGGTAACATCAAATTAAAGAAGAGAAGTTGTTATAACCCACTCCTGCACCCCCTAATTTTGACTTTTCAAAAACCATGTGAAAATGAAATTCAGAAAAAATTTAGAGAGCTTAAACAATGTGAAGCATTTTAATTTAATTTAACCAAGGATGAATTCACTCTTATTAATGAAGTTGGAACTAACACCATGCTTAGAATAATGAAGCCTGATAAGGAGGGAGGGGTTGTATTGTTTAACACCATTGACTATATAGATCAACTTACCCTTATGTTTTCAAACACAGATAAATATGAAACAATATCCAGAAATTATGTTAATATAGCACACAGAAAAATACAGTTATTTTTGGAAGATTCCTTATTACAGAAGGTCATATCGGAAGATTTGTTTAATTTTTTGATCACTGACTATCCACTTGTACCCAAGGCCTTTGGTATCCCCAAAGTACATAAATGTATTGACCAACCTCCATTTAGGGTGATCATTTCAGCTAAGAATAGTTCCACCCATAGTTTAAGTACATTTGTGGACAGAATACTGAAGAAGTTTGTTGAGCCCATTGATTATTTACTCAAGGACTCGTGGGATTTTTTGGCCAAATTCAAAGGTGAATGGTATGACAACAATGTTATTTTTTCTACCATTGGCATCATTGATTTATTTACTTCCATCCCTCATAATGAAGGGTTGGAATTGTTTTATGAGGCTGTCAGGGAGCTTACCCCTTCCTCAGACTCAATGGCTAATTTCCTTTTGGCCATTATGGATATGTTCTAACCAACAATTTTTTCACCTTTGAAGGTGAGTTCTATAGACAAGTACATAGGGTAGCAATGGGTGCATGTGCGCCCCTATATATGCCAATATGGTACACTATGCATGGGAAAAGAAGTATATTCTTACTAGTAAATATAAACCCTATTGGTACACTTATAATTGATTTTCGGATGACGCATTTATTTTATGGAAGAATGATTCTGTTGACTTAAAAGAATTTATGAATTATATGAACACAATTTGTCCTTACTTTAAATTTACAGCTAGGCATTCTAAGAAAAATATTGATTATCTGGATGTTACATTATTTAAGGATGTTGCAAGTCAAACGTTTGTTTCAAAAATGCATAGGAAGGAAACATTTTCCAATAGTTATTTGGATTTTCAGAGTACCCACCCAATGCACACTAAAAGGAACATATTTAAGGGTCAGTTGATTAGGGCAGGTAGGATGTGTTCCACTAGAGAGACATTTATGGAAGAACTAGTTAACGTCAGGAAAATGTTTGAAATGAGGGGATATCCCCCTAAACATCTAGATAACATAGCAGAAGAAATAAAGGATGGCTGGGAAATTAAATACAAACCCTGGTTAGGTAGTAGTGAAACAATACAAAAAACTGTAAACAGTGTTACAAGCAATGGTGTTTATAACACAAGTATGGTCATAACCTTTGGGGTTGGGAAAAACACTCAGGGGTAGTATACAAAGGAATTGGAACATTTTTAAGAGTAATGTTGATATTTCCAGACTTTTGGGTCAATCACCAAACTTTATTTATAAAGCAGGAAAACATTTCAAAAATCTAATGGAGCAAGTGGTTATACAAAGACCATTGGATACTAAAGGAACAACTAGATGTGGGAATTGTAACCAATGTACCTTTATTTTAAACAAGGATATAGTACATATTAAAGGCCATCATAGAGGCATTTTTTTTACAAAAAGGTAATTGTAACACTAAAGGGGTAATATACATTTCAGTGTGTCAGAAATGTGATAATCATTATGTGGGTAAAACCAGTAGGAATTTTAGGACACACATTTATGAGCATTTATATGCTATTAGTAAGAACAACATGAAAAATGCACTTTACAGACATACCCTAGTTTGCCAGGGTGACAGGATGTTAAAATTTGACATATTAGAATTTGTACCTCACAACCCAAGAGGGGTTTGGTGGGAACTTCTAGTAGATTTGAGAGAATTTTATTCTATAATTAAATTAAATGCATTGGAAGCACCAGGTTTAAATGATTATTTATGCCTGGTGCCCATTTTAAGGAAAAGGGCATCAATTTTATGAATTTTATAAATTCTCTAACTTATCAATTCCTTAATTCACTCATTCATGTTTATTTTTATTCAATTGTAGATATTTTGTAAAAAATATATATTTTAACTTAATGTATTCAAACATCTAATTGATTAATTGATTGATTGAGTGTCTTAGTTTAAATAGGTTGACCCTATGGAAATGTATATTTGGTTCTGAGGATGTCCCCTAAGTGTTGTACAGGGGAAGAAAGCACTTAACCTGGTTTGTTTGATTTTAAATTATGGTGTTTTATGAATAAAAGATTTTACAAAATCCTACAAGTGCACTTTCCTGCTGTGTGGAACTTATGGTGTGTTTCCTGGCTTAGGACATCTGTTTTTCATTTTCTTGGTGCAATTTAGAAGCTGAGTATAAGAAACTGTAACCAGAAGTTAGCAGTGCTTACCTTCGCGCAAACCCATGCAAACCTGCTTACAACTGCTCAAAAGTGTCTTAATCACTCTGTATCCAAAGACCCTTTTTCTGCCCAGCAACAAAATAAACAGCCTCTGCAAGGCTCGAACCCAGGAGTATGCACACCATAAACAAAGTGATTTACCACTAAGCCATGTCAGATACACATAACCCTGATGTATTCACAAACATATTATCCAGCCCAGTCATTCAACAGTACAGAGAATGTATTCCAACATATAGATGCATTGTGTGTGTGTAAATATATTAATATCTAAACAGATACAACATATCTATATATGTAGTTATATATATATATATATATATATATATATATATATATATATATATATATATAGGAACATATATACATGCAAATGCCTACATCTATAGATATATATGTCTACATCTGTATGTCTAAATATATACAGCAAGTTATTTATATATATATATATATATATATATATATATATATATATATATATATATATGTATAGGTATATACGGACATACATCTGTAGATAATGGGGAAATAAAAACATATATGTCCACATGCACTCTTAATGGGATTGAGAGGCTCCAAACAATATATGTCTTGTACGAATAGGTATACCCCCCACAGCCAAACACGTCCCTCCTGCAATACACTGCAAAGTGTTGCAGATCCCTTAACCAGGACCAGACATGACATGGGCATCCCTAGGATACAGACACACAGATACATATATGCAGATACAGATATACATAAATATATATATATATATATATATATATATATATATATATATATATATATATATATATATATATATATATATATATATGTATCTATGTAACTACACATACACATGCAGAGATATGTATAGTAAGATACATATGTCGTACGTGCACACAATATGGAACAGCCACTATTCCTACAGTTACCACTTTACCAACTGGAGACTGTATGAGCCACCCATACAAATGGCAATCATTGCCTGCAACATATACCCACGGAGAAATCAAAGGATATAACAGCACACACAGGTTTGCATAAATGGGAAAGCTTTATTTGTGTACTATTACAGTTGCATATGCCATGTTGTAAAGCTGCTTAGACAATGACATTCATATAAACTGAGTAATGCAACTGTGAAACAGTTATACTAACACAGTAGTCTGGAAAAGTTAACAAATGTTGCTGTCCAGGCTAAGGCCATCAAGACTGGGCCACAGCATACCAAACAATCAACAGTAAGAAATGCAGATGTATAGTTCAGCAGCCTCTATCTACACTCTGTAGACAATCCCTAGGGGGTGTAGACCTCCGCTTGACACAATGGGATGTAACTGTTACATAACAAGGCACAACTGACACCATCACAAGCACACTGACAAACAGAACAGTCTGTATGGCAGGTGGCAGTAGGCCTGCATTTAACCAAGGTGGATTGTATGGTAATGTACATCCATATACCTTAAGGCAGCTCACCCCTGATGGTCTTCAGGACTTTGGGCTTTCAGGATTCTGTAGCGCTCCCATATACATATATGTATATCTAGATATATGTATATCTAGGTATATGTATATATAGTTATATATGTATGCACATCCTAGTTATGTTGGTATATATGTAGATATCAATAACTTTATGTGCATACATATCTATTCTGATATACCTACTACTGTCAATATATATGTAGATATCCATGCGTATATGTGCATATGTATCTGTGTAGACATATATTGCTCTGTATATGTATATATCTGAGTGTTTATTTGTATATCTATGTACATATACATATCTATCTATGTATGTTGATATGTATATATGTATGTCTATATAGATATCTGGATAAGTATATGCACATATATCATCACTATATGACCTGAACATGGAGTGTAGCCCTACCTCAGCCCCTGTAGTCCCAACTTCATAGTTCAAGGGGATGTCAGGTATGTATAGCAGGTATATTTGTAGAGTATTGCTACTGTAATAGGGATTGTCTTCACAGACATGGTGTGTGTGTGGGAGGTCACATCTGCTTTTAACATGTGTGCCATTGGCTACTGAAAGACATCCTAAGGACATCAATATACAGTACCACTGCTAGCATGTAATGCACCTGTGGACTACATCAGAGATAATGGCCAAATATCTGTGGGCACTCTGACACACTCTGGACAGTCCAGACATATACACATAACCCCTTAGTGCAAGACATGTGGACCAATCCTGACAATGTGGATGTTAACAGCCATGTAGATGGGTTTAACACATAACTACTGGTATACATGTGCCCCCATAGGTTATGCATTCACACATCCCTGTCTGTCCTGCCACATAATAACCACTGGTACAGAGGTGCCATGGCCACACACCACCCACTAGATATTGGCATACATCTGTACAGCATCCCACTGCTCTGTCTGACATACATGACTGTTATGGTGGCTGGGCAGCAGTACATCTAGCAAGTTTTTGGACATTACATCTCACTGGGTAAGTACACTAAGCTGCTAGGCATGTAACAAAGCACTGTGCAGGCTACAGGCAGACTGGCTCAACACTGGCCTACATTTCCTATGGGGGAATGCACATGTACCTGCATATATAGCAGGCTCTACAGGCATGCCACAGCACAGAGTAACATACACCTGTGTAAAAATGCATAACCACAACCAGTGTGAGCACAGCCACATATGGCATGCTAGCGTATTATTACAGTATATGGACTATCTGTTCAACACCAACCTCATATGTGCCACTCACACACTAACCCTACATATACTGTGCCATTACACGGTGTGGTCTGATGCATGTCTGTGGTATGGGACATGTGCATGTATGTCCCTACAAACTTGTAAGCCGATAGGGTAACATACAGTGGAGCAGCATGTAACATCAGATAGAATAGGACAAAGAACAATGACATCTACCACAGTTTGTACACAGGCCAAGGTACATATTAACAGTGCACACACTGCCGACAATCACCATAAGTACACAGACCTCAGTACTGTACACACAGCCACAGAATTTCCAGGTTATGTCATCAAATATAACCCCCACTATACATTACATGTGTAGCAGTCTGATATCTCACTGGCTTGTTATCAGATATGATGTCACTAATTATGGTGCATAGTACATATGCACCCCTTACTGTATGACATATGTACAAAGGTTGACAGGGTTATGGTTGGAGGCACATACACAGGGGAATATTGACATGTTGCTGTGATAACCTCATACATTTACTGTTGTAACAGGGTTTGTTGCACCATATGTCCTGTGAGGGATATGAAGTCAGTAACTCTTACGGCTGTCACCATCTACAGACTTCAATCCTCACACTACCTTCTGCAGTTCACAGATAGGTGCTCTGTGGGTAACACCTGAAACAAAAGGCACCACACACTGGCCAGTCTGCAGATGTCCCTACAGATGGGTGTTCCCTCATAAACATAGCACTGACATGGCAGGTTTGAAAACATGTAGGACAGCCATATCCACACACATCCTGTTAAACTAACATTACTCCAAATGCCGTATAGCAGCACTTACAGTCTGTAGTCAGGTCAGGCACATCCCCCTCCTGTGTGTTGGTCTGTTTCCACGGTGTATGTTGTTAGAGGTAAACCCCAATCCATCTGAGATGCTGTTTGTCAAACAACAGATCAAGTTCCTGCTCACAGTGAATGAAAGGCCCAACAAGAACATGATGTTCCTAGATATTGGTGTGTGTTTCTATGCAATTGGCTGTTGGAATGTTACACAGGTGTTCCACATGCAATCAGCTAGAGGAGGGCTGCAATTTGTGCAGAGGCCATCAGCTGATCCTGAGCATCACATGCTTCTGCCTAAGCAAAGCAGGTGTAAGTCTCCACATCCACCAGAGAGGGAGTGAGAGAGGCAGACAGAGGCACAGAAAAGCAAGGGAGGGGTGGGAGAGTAAAACTTAAGCATGTTTGTGTCACACACCTACCAGTACTGGGTATCAAACCCCTAAAGACTATGTAGTGCTATCACATGTCCATGCAGTTAGTGAATGCACCACATAGGTTACATGTTGGGGAGCCCTCAGAACATATATGTGATGGTGAGTGACATCTGCGACAGGGATATGGTTCCACACAGAGCTATCGGAGAAGAAGCACTGACTAAAACTCTGATCTGTGATGTATAATAATAAGTAGACTGTTTTTTTTTTTTTTTTGCTTATTTTTACTAGTTATTGGTGATTCTAGATATTTATAGCACTTTTATTGTCTGCTGCATACTTTATTACTGTATTTTATAGCTATTGGCTCACTGCCTGTAATGTTTTCTGTCTGAAAAGTTTCCATATTTAAGATTGTGTTTCTGGGCCTAGTTGTTTGTTAGAGGCTGTGTTCTCAGCTTATTTTTAGGCCATCTTAGTTAGCAAAAACCATCCCCCACTACAGTGAGAGTGTAGTGAACCAAATAAATCCAAACTTGGAAACAAAAACCAACAGCCAACAGAATCCCAGTTGCTCAAGCAGGAATAAAGGTTGCAAAATATAAATTCCAATAATCCAAGAATTGGAGGCCACTAGGGCTAGAAAACAAGTTTATTGCACTTAAAACACACAGAGCTCCACACAGGAAAAAAACAGGTTTAGCGCTTTCATCTGCCTACAGCAGACTTCTTCAGAACCACCTGATACCAATTAATTGGTTCAATAAATAGCTTGCTTGGCACCAAAAAGCTGCCCTGCAAACCTCATTAAAATAATTATAAAAGTATAAAAAATTATGAATATACTTGATAAATTGTATGTATTCTATAATTTTAAAATTTTAAAATTACTAATAAATATATGTGAATAATAAATATATATAAACAAATAAATATACATGTCAAAAGTAAAAACATCTACATAGAAAATTGTACATAAATGTGAATGCCACCACTAGGGCTCAATAGCAAAAAGAGTATAAACTTAATACATTGTATGTATTAAATTATAGAAAACATACAATTTATCAAGTATATTCATGATTTTTTATACTTTTATAATTGTTATTAATTGTTATTTTAATGAGGTTGTGCAGGGCAGCTTTTTTGGCGCCAAGCAAGCTATTTATTGAACCAATTTATTGGTATCAGGTGGTTCTGAAGAAGTCTGCTGAAGGCAGATGAAAGCGCTAAACCTGTTTTTCCTGTGTAGAGCTCTGTGTGTTTTAACTGCAATAAACTAGCTTTTTAGCCCTAGTGGCCTCCGATTCTTGGATTATTGGAATTTATATTTTGCAACCTTTATTCCTGCTTGAGCAACTGGGATTCTGTTGGCTGTTGGTTTTTGTTTCCAAGTTTGGATTCATTTGGTTCACTTCTTCAGTTGTCTGGATGGCCGACACCGGATCTCCGTCTGCTTCATTGAGCAGAGATGAACTCACATCATTACGTGCGGAAGTAACAGCTTTACAATCTGATGTTAGCAGATTGTTAGAGCTTGTCGGAAAGCTCACTGGAACTGTAGTAAGCGCTGACAGTACGGAGCCTGTTGCGTTGGTTAAGGGCTCCAATGCAGTTACTGTTTCATTAAACTCTCCTAACGTGGATAATGTGGACAGCCAGTCAGACATTCCTAATGGTCAAAGGGAATTTAATTCAGCGGAAACGCTGCATTTACGCCTAAACCTTGACTCTAAAGAAGCTGATGCCAATTTAATGGAAGACGCCGAGTTTACCTTTGATTTCAGCCTCTTTCACTCCAATGATGAAACCTATCGCCTGGGTGCTAGACCGAAACAACGGGAGTTGCTCAAGACATATTCAGCAACAGTCAGCAAAGGCACTGACTATTGTAAAGGTACTGTGGCTAAAGATAAAGTATCTAGTCCATGTGCTAGAGCTAAAACTTTAAATAAAAAGGGACAAGGTGTTTCTGTTACTACTAAAAGTTATGGCTATAATTCTAATGATGCTATTAATACTTTCCTTAATGAAGATTATGATTTTGGTTGCAATGGTGAGACTAAAACTATGCATGGTGGGAAACATCCCAGTGCTTCAACAGATTCTATTAAATCCAAAATCTTTTTGTTGGGTAAAAATTAAGCAACATTAAGAGCATTAAGATTGATAATGGCTATTTAGAAAAATGTTTAAACTTACAAATTGTACCTAAAGGATTGCAATTCTTTAAATTGCCTTTAGGGTTACATTTTACTGATTCAGTGGTTCATGAATTTAATCATATGTTCGATAATTTTGGCTTTGAATACATCAAATTACTTATGAAATTCAATGATGAAAAAATTGGAGGGCTGTTAAATGAAATTGAACTTTTGAATGATGAAATAGTACAGGACCCAAGTTTTGACTCATGGCAGGAATTATTTAACAAACAGTTTAGAACAGCTAATTCCAAAGCTAATGGTATCTACAATAGGAAATTGGACAAATTGGAAAGAGATTTAGAGGCATATAAGGTACACAGAGCATACATTTGGCCTCAGTCCAAAACGAATAGGGTAAGTGTTTCTGAGCCCTATCAACATTCAGATACAGGTAGACCTAGAAGAAGGGAAGATGATACAAATTTTCAGGGAGGGAGGTTCCATCAGGCACCCATATTTCGCAGAAGGAGGTACTAGATACCTTGGAGGAGCCCCCCCTTCCTATGTTTTGGACATTGCCAAGGAGAATACATTCCCTTTAGTAGATGAAGTAACCACCAACAATATACCCCTAGTGGACACATCTGTCAATATTACTCGAAAAGTATCAATTTATACCTTTTCTGGTTTCAAAGTGTATAATTTCACTGATATATATATTTCTCATGAGTTCTTCACGCTGTTTAGTAAGGGGATGAAATTTATCCCTACAGCAAATTTTAATGTGGTTGACACGATTAAGGAAATTAAGTTATATTGTCGTAGGCTTCATTTGGCATTACAGTTTAAAGATGATACACATCATGGTTCACCTAAGAAGTTAGTTAGAAAAAGTGCATACATTCCTGTAACTAATCCTCATGTGGCAAACTACGAAAGAATGGTCTGTAAAGACCTTCATAGGTTGTATGGAAATATTCAGAGGGACCCATGGTACTCTTCATTATTTTGTGACAACCTCACTGTTGGAGAGAGATTGTGTTTAGATCATGTGGTGGCTAACAGTGATATTAGGATCATGAAGCCTGACAAAGGGGGTGGCCTGGTTATTTTTGATGCCATCAACTATTCAAAGGCCATCCATGATATTCTCTTCAATTCTGGGAATTATGAAGAGGTTTCTTTAAACCAAATTAACATTGGGTACCGTAGAATTGATCTTACTATAGAAGAATATTTACTGGACAACCGTATTACGGATGAGGTGTACACTTTTATAAGAAATGAATATCCTAGGATGTCCAACATTGTTGGCATTCCCAAAATACACAAATGTGTCAATAACCCTCCTTTTAGACCTATCATCTCGGGTTCTAAATCTAAAACATTCAACATAGGAGTCACTATTGATCACTGGTGTAAACATGTATATAACAATGTTCCCCACCTTACTAGAGATTCATGGGATTTTCTCAGTAAAATAACACCGGATATGTGGTCTGCTGAACTTATGTTTCTTACCATCGATGCCCAAGATTTGTTTTCTTGTATCCCCAGTACTATTGGTCTCGAATATTTTGGCAACAGTCTTAGGAAATATTCTGAACTTACTTGGGATAGAATTTGTCTCATCTTGGACATGATGGAGCTTGTACTTGACCACAATTACATACAATTCCAAGGAGAATATTTTAGACAGATTCGGGGAGTGGCTATGGGGGCATCTTGTGCCCCCATATTTGCTAATCTTGTCATGCTTGAGTGGGAAAATACATTTGTTATACCCAGTGAATATTATAAGTACATTGCCCTATACACCCATTATTTGGATGATTTATTTATTATTTGGAAAGGACCAGCTGAAGATATACCCAGATTTATCACATATTTAAATAACACAACTAATTTTCTCAAATTTACATACAAGATTGAAAAGCTGGGTATACCATATTTGGATACCTATATCAGTAACACAGGTGATGGTTTTGGTTCAAAAATTTATAGAAAATCGACATTTTCTAATGATTACATCCAATATGGCAGTTGTCATCCCCCCCATATCTTTAGAAACGTGCTTAAAGGGCAATGCATCCGAGTTGCACATATGTCCTCCACCAGGGAGACTATGGAGGACCAAATGAAGATTATTTCCGACATGTTTTCAAGTAGAGGGTATCCGGATACAATGTTGGATCAGGTGACCAGATATGTAACCAACAATTGGGGGAAAGTGTATGTACCTCTTTTGGGTAATAAGTTCATTGATAAGAACGAGAAAAAGAATGACACCGACAGTAGAAAAAATGTGTGTGTTATAATGTTTAACCCTTACACAAATTTAGTTAAGGAAATTTTGAATAGACACTGGGATTTGATCACGTTTTCAGATAGTATTGGTACGCTATTAGGTGACCATCCTAGTTGTGTGTACAAAACTTCGGATAATTTAAAAAGAATTATAGAAGGTGTTAAGAAAAAGGATAGATTGAAGAACAACAAGGACTACACTAGTAAATGCGGTAACTGTAGCCAATGTCAGTATGTCAATGAAAATAAGACCACTAAACTTCAAAACGTGAATAGAACAGTATGTTACAGTAGAAAAGGGAATTGTAACACCAAGAGAGTGGTTTATTTAGCCACTTGTTCCTCCTGTCAGGCCTTTTACATTGGCAAGATGGAGAGGAAGTTTAAAACCCGTATATATGAACATTTATACAAGATTAAGAAAGTTGATCTGAAAAATACACTCAACAAACATGTTAGTGAAAAAGGATCTAAACATTCTTTTAAGTTCACTATTATTGATTCAATTGACACAGTTGCATGTGGGGGTAACTGGAAGGTTGGTTTGTCTTGTTTGGAAAGTAAATGGCAGATATTCTGTGATGCTACTACCTGGCCAGGTCTTAATGATAGTATAAGTATCAAACCATTTTTACTTATAGACCGTGGTTAAGGTGTGGCTATATTTTATGGTAATACTAACGTACCACCTATATTCCCACAAGTATAATCACAAGTATCATTACGTTTATACTCTTTTTGCTATTGAGCCCTAGTAGTGGTATTCACATTTATGTACAATTTTCTATGTAGATGTTTTTACTTTTGACATGTATATTCATTTGTTTATATATATTTATTATTCACACTTAATCATCATGATATGTTACTAGTTAAGGTGATTATCCCTTAGTGTGAGCTAGTGTAAGAGTTCGAGTTATAAAAGAAGTTTTTCTATACTAGATGTAAGTTAGAATATATTTATATTCACACTACTGGATAACTTTTAATTTTATTATTTGAATCTAAATTAGATTTCATTTTAATATGAGGGTTGTAATATTATGCTTGTAATTTTATGAATTTTATGTTCTCCATTTTCAGGTTGATGTAAACGCCAGATTTTATCTCTCTGATTGTGGGTTTAAAGTGAATTTAGTGCATTAGAGGAAGTGACGTCAATGCCACACCTCTGACTTTCTTTGAAATACTTGGCGCTAACATTCACTTTTTTGTTTGTTCTGAAGAAGCTGCAATTGTTTTTTGGCAGCGAAAACGCTACTGGATTTTAATAAAGCTGCGTTCAACAAATTATCGGGCTAGGTGTTTTGGTGCTATTTTCGACTGCTTCACCTCCTGTTTTTGTGTTTGATTGTTTCGCTTCACTTCAACAGTTTCTCTTGTGATATGGCTACAGGAGGTCCAAGCAGTCCTAGCACACCGAATATTTTTGGAACAGTAGGTTCCAGGACACCTTCAGCTGACCTGGATGTTCGAGCACTGCTGCTGGACTTATCCCAAAGATTGGACTCTTTGCATTCATGAATGGATTGCCTTGATGGAGGGAATGCTGGCAGAATTCAACCTTCTAGTCAACCAGTACTAAGGAATATTCAATCAGGCACAACTGTATCACTAGATGATGGATCTATTCCTAATGCTCAACGCCCCCACACCACGGACATCAACCTAGGTGACAACGGGCGTAATAGATCAGACGACCCAGGGCTTATCAGAGTTTCGCCTATTTCAGAATGGATCAGCAATTTAGAACCTTTTGTTTTTTCGCAAAATGACTCTGCGGAGCGACTGCCTATGGGAGCAACAAATGACTTCAAGGATACTATCATGAATAATTTGAAATTGTTGGATTTGAAATTATTGAAAGTAAAAAAGTTACAACTGGAAGTTTCTTACTTCCAACAATGCATTAATGAAAACATCATCCCAAAGGGTTTACGTAGTGGTTTTTCACCTTCAGGACTTGTCAACGATTTAGGGTTTTTCACTGACCTTAATGTTTTGTTCCAACAACAGGGCATACAATTGTTGGAACTACTAATTAAACACTACAAAATTAATATTAATAAACTCACAACGGAGATTAATGCATTGGATGAAGACATTAAATCTGATATTGACTTTCTACACTATAAATACGACTACAATCGTATTTTTAATAGTATAGATTCTTTGTTATTGAAACTAAAACAGAATAAATCTAAGAAACTGATAAGGGATAGAACAGCATATCAACAAAATCAAGCCTATCCCAAATTACAAGTTTCTAAGGCAAAGGAGGCTCCCACCAGAGGTTCTACAGTAGATCCTACAACCCTAAATGACCAGGGTGTATTTTTAGACAATGATTTCATAAGGGAAGACACTGGTGAAGTTCCAAGCAATGAAATAAGATGTGGTAATAGACTAAAAGAAAAGAATTTCAACAATGGTAGGAACAATTATTCGAACAACTCTTTTAAGAACAATAGATCAAGAAAGAACAGCAATCATTTTTTAGGGCCACAGCCACAGAGATATCCTCAGAACAAGAAAAGAGGGCAGAATCAGTAAGCCCTCTGGTTTATTGGAAGGGAATCTATCATTTAACCCTCCCATACCCGAAGACGTCTCTGGAGAGAGCTATCCATGAATTTTATCTAACACGAAAGGCGACTTTAAAATTTACAATTTTTCAGAGATAATGCTTGACCCTGAATTGATTGAACTATTGAGTCTTGGTAACACATTTATTCCGAGCAAGTATTGTAATTTAACTGAAACAATTAAGGACTTGAAATGTTTTGTCAGAAGGCTCAATCTTGACGTTCTTCACAATAATGAAAACCAAGCTCCTCACATTGGCTTAAAACTGTCCAGTGTGTTCAATCCACCCCTCCATACAGGGTTACTTACCTTTGAAAAAGCATGTGAAGTTGACTTGAGATATTTGTTCAGCTCTGGTAAACACAACAATAACTCTTCTATGTTCAATATAACTAAGGAGCAAAGTCAAGCTCTGAACCACCTCAGTCAACTACCTGTTCGAGTCATTAAGCCTGACAAAGGGGGTGGATTGGTAATTCTGGATAATTGGAAATATGTTGAAAAAATGTCCATTGTATTGGATTCTCCAGCGTACAGCCCATCTTCCCTTAATGAGATGAATCTCACTTATAAAAGAAATAGAGGCTACTATAGGGACCTGTTTTTAGCAGGTAAAATAGATGTCGACACGTATACCTTTATCGACATCGTTTTCCCAAAAGTACCAGTTATGTTCGGGATTCCCAAGATCCACAAAGATCTTGGGAACCCCCCGATGAGAGCCTTGATTGATGGTAGGTCTTCAATGACCCATCCTGCTGCCAGACTGATTGATAATATCCTTTCTAAATACATCACATTGATTCCAGTTGTATGTAAAGATTCTTGGTCTCTCTTATCTAGCATCAACAATATTGAATATGATTCAAGAAACAACTTTTTAACCATCGATGTAGTGGACCTCTACACTTCTATTCCACACCAGGAAGCTACTGAGTGGATAGGACTATTACTGAAAGATCTGGGAGCCCCACAGAATGACATTGACTTAGTTACGGAACTTTTGGATATAATCTTAAGTTCCAACTTCTTTATTTTTGATAAAACACATTATCTTCAAAAACAAGGAATTGCTATGGGGTCTCCCTATGGTACAAGTGTTGCAAATCTCTTCATGGCTTTTTGGGAAAAGAGGTTTATTTTGGATCATCCTGAATTTAAACACCACCTAATTTTTTATACAAGGTTTCTTGATGACATTTTTATTCTTTTTCGGGGTGACGCTGTAGGAGCGGAAACCCTAGTTAAGTATATAAATCAAACAACCTCTTTCCTTAAATTCACTTATCACTTCTCCATGAATGAGATTGATTATTTGGATGTTAAACTGGTCAAAGATTCAACAACAGGAAAATTATGTTCATCGGTTTTCAGAAAACCAACCTATTGCAACTCATTGTTGCACTTCTCCAGTTTCCATCCTTATAAACAAAAACACTCTATCATCAAGGGACAGGTGGTTAGAGCAGTGAGAATGTGCAGCACTTACACAGCTTTCCAAAAGGAATGCAATTTCTTGAGAGATCTATTTACCAATAGAGGTTACCCATTAACCCTTGTTGATATGATAATTGAAGAAGTTGACACTAAGAGATCTATTGGCTTTTATAAGACACTTTTGGATGAAAATATGCAATTGAATGTATCCATCATGGCACCTGACGGTGTAGAAGGCGGGAACAAAATTGAAATTGGAATTTCCAACAGTTTAGATAATAAAACAGTGAAGAAAGGGGATAAGAAATTTCCAACTAGCTTCATCTCTACCTTCAACATGGAATCTAAACTAATATGGTCTTCTGTTTGTAAGAACTGGTACCTCATTAATAGTGATTCCTTTTTATCGAATAAACTAGGGACTTGCCCAAGAGTGGTTATAGAAGAGGGACCAACATAAAAGAAATCCTACAAAGAAACCACTCTACGAACTCCTTTATTAGGTATAAGGGTTCTATTAGCTGTGGCTCATGTAACTGGTGTGGTCTAGTAAAATCAGGTGAAACATTCACCATTAGAAATAAAAGATACACAATTCACCACAAAATCAACTGTGAGACCAAATCAGTGGTGTATGCAGCTTTTTGTGACTATTGTTCCAGATTCTACATAGGTAAAACCGACCGGAAATTCCGTGAGCGGATTTACCAGCACAATTACGCAACCAGAACCAGAAAAATGGATAGTGCTTTATCAAAACACATCTTCAGAAATCCTGGCCATAAATTTCATTTTATGGCCATTGACCATATATCATCTAGCATTAGAGGTGGCCCACTTACACTGATGCTAGAACTTAGAGAACTGGAATGGCAAATCAGACTTGATGCATTCAGTGACCCAGGTCTAAATGAGAATTGCAACATTGCAGCAATCCTAAAGTTAAAAAGCTATATGAGATAGTATTTTTAGAATACCTTAATTCTCATTTCCCATAATTTCTTATATATTCTTTATAACAATTAATCATCATGATATGTTACTAGTTAAGGTGATTATCCCTTAGTGTGAGCTAGTGTAAGAGTTCGAGTTATAAAAGAAGTTTTTCTATACTAGATGTAAGTTAGAATATATTTATATTCACACTACTGGATAGCTTTTAATTTTATTATTTGAATCTAAATTAGATTTCATTTTAATATGAGGGTTGTAATATTATGCTTGTAATTTTATGAATTTTATGTTCTCCATTTTCAGGTTGATGTAAACGCCAGATTTTATCTCGCTGATTGTGGGTTTAAAGTGAATTTAGCGCATTAGAGGAAGTGACGTCAATGCCACACCTCTGACTTTCTTTGAAATACTTGGTGCTAACATTCACTTTTTTGTTTGTTCTGAAGAAGCTGCAATTGTTTTTTGGCAGCGAAAACGCTACTGGATTTTAATAAAGCTGCGTTCAACAAATTATCGGGCTAGGTGCTTTGGTGCTATTTTCGACTGCTTCACCTCCTGTTTTTATGTTTTATTATTCACATATATTTATTAGTAATTTTAAAATTTTAAAATTATAGAATACATACAATTTATCAAGTATATTCATGATTTTTTATACTTTTATAATTGTTATTTTAATGAGGTTGTGCAGGGCAGCTTTTTTGGCGCCAAGCAAGCTATTTATTGAACCAATTAATTGGTATCAGGTGGTTCTGAAGAAGTCTGCTGTAGGCAGATGAAAGCGCTAAACAGTGAGAGTGTAGTGTCTGTGGTCATTGCTGGTTGGGGTTGCCAGGTCTACAGTTTGGAGAAAGCACCTCACTGGTTCTTTTGAGCTTTTGTTAAAGTTGTTTCAGGTTTCAACTTTCTGTTACTTAAGAAATGAACTTGAGTGTTTTCTGCCATCCCACACAGAGCTACTGGAGAAGGAGCACTGACTAAAACTCTGATCTGTGATATTTAACAATAAGTAGACTGATTTTTTTTTGCTTATTTTTACTAGTTACTGGTTATTCTAGATATTTATAGCGCTTTTGTCTGCTGCATTCTTTATTACTGTATTTTATAGCTATTGGCTCACTGCCTGTAGTGTTTTCTGCCTGAAGTGATAAACATTTCTGTAGTGTGTTCTGACTAAAGCTCCCCACCCTTTCTCCCTATTGGCATCTTGTCTTTATACCTGCTTGCCTTGTAGTTGCCCTCCCCTACTCTAAATATGATCTTGGGCACTCCTCCCAGTCTAGTGTCATTAGCTCATTCTACCTAATACAAAGAAAACATCTGAGAAGGTCAAACCACTTAGTTTCTTTCCTTCTGTTCCTCCTTTCTCCCTTTCTAAAAAAACAAAACATTGCCTGAATCTCCTTGTGTTCTGACTGTGCTTCTCAAACATTTTGGAAATATAGAGTATATTTCAGTGCATTTATTAAAACTGTATTTGCCTTAATATTGCTACAACTCAAGTGCTCTAGGTTGCACTGCATCTGAATTGTTTTAGTATTGTTTTAGCTGCTTTCTGTATATATAGACTTTACTGTATATGTAGACTAGCAACTTATTCTACTGTATTACTGCCTCTTAAATTGTTTTTCAGTTGTGCACTTCCCTTGCTTCATTTAAAAAGTTTTAAATTGCTAATTTTGTAGAGTTTTAATTGCATTTACTGTTTAGGGCTACACACTTAAGTGCATTTGCCTTTTTCTGTGTTTATTTACTGTATTATTGTATTGTTTAGCCTGTTTTAACAAAAAAAATACTATCTTGTTTGCTCGTTTCCCACCTTCCCTAGCTAGTATAGTCCAGATCCCAGGCTTTGCTGGTTTCAGGACTTTATTTTCTGTGTTCAGAGCTATCCAGACCTTGCTGTGGTAGAGGGAAGTCCTACTGCTTACCAGTGGGAGTGGTAAGCATTGTACTGCCTATCTAACACTAGAGGAGTGGTTTCCAGCACTGAAATTGTAATTTTATTTGCCATTTTGGGTTGATTTCTATCCCTTTCAACTTTCTGGCTTAAAAACACATGTGTCTGCGAATTTTTCACATTGTGCAGAACTGCAGGGCTACAGTTAAACTATTCCAGGTACCAGAAAGTCTGCTCTTCATATTTTCCCTTAGAACAAGCTGGTTTCTCTGTAGCAGCATTAAAATCTGAACCCCTGTGACTAACACTTGCTCTAGAACCTGCTGAAAAGCACTAGGAAGCCTTAAACTGATACAAGCACTCAACTTTCCTTGTTAATAAGGAGAAATTAATCATAGGCACTAAACAGCCTATAATTGCAAAGTACCTTGCAAAGGCAAAGGAAAACAGCTCTTGTACTTTACAAAAAAAGCACCTAAGCAGGCATGTCCAAGGGTCAGCTTCCAGTGAGTTCTCCTGTCCACCTGGTGAATCTGGGCATACTGGGGCAATGCAGCAGCTGCCTAATATACACAGACAACCGTCTCCTCCTACCACCCAACACTACAACCTGCGAGAGATGCACTTACATAGCCAAACTGGAAGCAAAGCTCTCTCCAGCCAAGATCGTGCTAGACAGTCAAGAAGAGAAGGTTAACACCTGCACTACACCTCAAGCAACACACAGCCCTTCAAAACCCACACCAACACCCACACATAGCAACACTAAACCCACATATGCAGTGGCCCTTAACATTAACCTGCCCAAGCAGCAAGGACCTCCGAAGTTGAAATGCAAACAAACATCAGTCACAACCAAAGTGACACATAGCTCACAACACCAGTGTGCCACCCAACAACAGCTCCTAAGGCAAGGAAATGTACCCAACACTTTAGTCATAGGTGACTCTATAGTCAGTCACACTGATGTCCCACTCACCAGGCTGAACAAGGAGAAAATTACAGTCAGCTGCCTGTCGGGTGCCAGGATCCGCCACATAATGCATGCACACAAGTCACTCCACAACAAGTACAAATGCGACTCTGTCATTGTCCATGTTGGAGTGAATGACTTGAGATGTACCTCCCTGGACTACATGAAAAGAGACATGGAAGGGCTCTCGGATCATGGGACCCAGGCAGGTATGACCCTAGCCCTGAGTAGCATCCTGCCTTCATCCAGAATGATATCACAGTATAATAACAAAATGATTGACTTCAACAACTGTCTAAGCTTCTGGTGTCATTCAAAGGGGATCCAGAATATGTCTGCCTGGGATGACATGATCGACAAACCATGATGCTTTGCCAGAGATGGTCTGTACCTGTCACCCCTGGGATTCAGGTTACTGGCTAAAGCTCTTGTCACCCCTATAGTGCCTTTTTTAGGCAAGGTTCAAAGGACAAAACCACCACCATAACAGATACAAGCATGCAAAATCTGAAAGTAATGCTACTCAATGCTATAAGTCCAAACCTCAAAATGCACTCTCTCAAGGCACTCCTAAAAATGGAGAACATCAATATCGGTGCAGTAACTGAGACCTGATTCAAGACTCCAGAGAGCACCCCTGTAATACCAGGCTGCAACTCTTACCACAGTTTTTGGCCACCAAACCAAGACCGAAACACTAAAGGTGGAGGAGTGTCCATATTCACCAAGGATATTCACGCCTTCAGGCTAGTTGCTCAACACAATGCATCTGAAATTCTCCAGGTGCAACTAATACTAGGTAAGACTGCAATCCAAATTGCAACCTGTTACAGATCCCCCACCATGTCCCAAGATTCTCACTACACCTTTCTAAACATATTGGAAAATATTAAGATACAACCAAACATCCTAATACTGGGTGATTTCAACTACCCTGCCATTAACTGGGAAAACTACTTGGGTACTAACACCTTTTCCCAATGGTTCTTGGAATTCATAAATTCCAATGCCCTGGATCAACTAACCCATTGTCCCACCAGGGGCTCCAATATCCTAGAAATGGTCATTACCAACATGGGAGATAGATGCTCCACACCAGTGGTCACCCCCTCATTCGTCAGGTCTGACCATAAGCTAATCACCCTTGACATCCTCATCCCACCCTCACCCCCCAGTAAGGAAACCTCTGTAAAAAAACTTCTCCAAAGCCAACTTCATGCTACTCAAGTCAGAAGTGACAAACATCATGACACTCATGCAGACGGGAGCTGAAAGTTTGACTGCTGAATCCTACACTAAGGCACTGCGTAAGCACATCCACTCATGCATGAACCATGCCATCCCAAATAGAACCAAGACACTCTCTTCCAAAAAAAGGATGCCAATCTGGTGGTCCCCTGCCATAAGCAAACTATACAACAGAAGGAAGAAACTGTTACAGAAAAGAGGAAAATCCCAGAATGCAAACAACTCCCTTACCAGCCTCAGTAAGAAGCTGAGATCCCTCATAAAATCCTCCAAAGCTAGTTCCAAAAATAAAATTGCCAGATTCCAAAGACAACCACAAGGCATTCTATAGTTATGTCAAGAATCTAAATGGCAATGCTCAGATCTGCTGTGAGCTACAACAGAATGGCATTAAATATAATGATCCCAAGGATATTGCCAGTATCCTGGCAGATCAATTTAGTGCCAACTTCACCCCCCTCTCACCCCCTAAAGGACCCATCTCAATACCAAAATATTGCGAAATTCCAGTAATCATGGTCACACAGGGATAAACTACACTCTCCAAAGATAAGAATACAGCATCCATGGGAACAGATGACATCCCGGGCTGTGTACTACATGAACTACAAAATGAACTGGCACCTCACCTAAGTGTCATGTTTCATCATAGCCTCACCTCAGGCTTCGTGCCCACTGAGTGGCGCACAGCTACAGTTATCCCACTCCACAAGGGGGATCCACCTTGGATCCCGGGAACTACTGTCCCATCAGTCTGACAAGCCTGATCTACAAGGCCATGGAACACATTATCATGGAACTTATAAACAAAGACATTGGCAACCTTCAAACACTGGACTCCACCCAGTTAGGGTTTGTGAAGGGCCAGTCTTGTCTCCTGAACCTGATTGACTTTTTTGAGTCAGTCTCCAGAGCTGTGGACGAGAGTAAGGCTATCCACACAGCCTATCTGGACCTCGCCAAGGCCAACACTATCCCCCACTCTGGAATCATAGATAAACTTACTAAGCTGGGCATAAATCCCTACTTCACTCGATGAGTTGCCAACTGGCTTACTGACAGAACCCAGACTATAAAAGTAGCTGACTCCAAATCCAGCTCCAGACAGATGACAAGTGGAGTACCTCAAGGTTCAGTCCTGGGACCACTCTTGTTTGGCATCTACTTCTCTGAAGTACAGGCCAACACTAAGGGACTCTGGCTAACAAAGTTCGCAGATGATTGTGAACTGGAAGCCATTAATGAATCCCCAAATGATGTGGATATTCTACAAAAGGGCCTTACAGAAACAGATGTTTGGTGCCAGAGCCATGGGATCAAGCTTAATGCCAAGAAATGTATAGTTATCCCCTTTGGGAAAAAACATGTACCCATGAATTACCACATAGGTGGCAGTACACTAAACACCGAAAGTGTGATGAGAGACTTAGGGTCACAGATGGACAGTGGTCTCACCTTCGATAACCACATCACCACAACAGTCAGAAAATCCTTTTATCTGGCACACCTCATCACTAAGGGCTCTTCATCCAGAAAAAAGGAGGTCATTGTCCCACTGTACTCATCCCTCATTAGACCCATTATAGAGTACAATGCAGCATTTGGTATGTACCTCACAAGACATCTGCAACATCTGGAAAGGCCGCAGAAATACCTCACTAAAAGAATCACGGGCCTAAAGCAGATGCCCTATGCTGACCATCTAACAAAAACTCCAGCTATACTCTACAGCACATCGTCTACTCAGAGGTGATCTCTGCTTAACATACAAGTCCATGTCAAACCCTGAGCTGTTGGACATGCTCCAGTTAAAGACATCCCAATCCCTCAGAGCCACACACTCCAGGGATCTAAACCTTGTCATCACAATGAACAAAACATGCTGGAGGGATAGGTTCCTGACCCAGAGACTCCCCATACACTGGAATAGACTGCCCAAACATGTCAAGCAGAGTGCCTCCTTGGCCCTCTTCAAAAGGAACCTTGACGATTGGATGGGAGATAGGAAATTCACTCTGGGGATCATGTCAGTTGCCCTGCTAGACAGGGGTCCAGGGAAGTAAATATTGTGGGAAGAAATATCCATAGAATTGTTATGGCTAGGCTTGTATAGGCCCTTGGGCCGATAGCCTAGTACCAACCTATGAACCTATGTAGTAGGTGTAGTACATGTGCCTGTCCATAAGAACAGGTGTCAGCGTCAACACAGCCACACTCTCACAGGGATGCACACACACATTGCCACACTTGGCACTGCCAGGAATACAACTCATCACTAGTGGGATTGCTACAACACAGTACTGTGCATGTATCACATGCACCACAGGGGTCATACAGAGGTTATATATGCAAAGGTTATGTGGAGGTGTCTGACATCAGACAGCATGCTTCACTATGCCAATGAGGGTTGTAGTGAGTGTGAATGTGGTCATACGCATCATACACCACACACACAGACATGGGTGCCAGTATTGACATGCATGGGTGCACTGCTTCATGGGTGTGTTGTGGATGACAGTGCCAGACAGCTATACAAGATTAGGTGATGGGTATACCTTGGCATCAGGCCACATGACAATGGTCTGCATTGTGGCTCGGGGTGTTGTGTCTGGAGTTGCCCACACAGGTGGGTATTGTGTTCACCATCCCGTCACCTAGGGGACTATTGCTTGTGGTCAATGCTCTGCATTGCTTGCCATGTATGTGTTCCTTAGTCCATGATATGGACAGTGTCTGGGATGTGCACACCTCCCAGATGCATGTACAGTGACATGTGGAACTGTAACTTGGGTGTCTGGCCCATGTTGTGTACACAGATTGTTATCATCAGATGTGCCAGTCCTGGCTTCATTTGGCAGGAACTGTTAATGGACAGCAGATTGATCCTGCACCTACATTGATAGCATGATACCAATATTCCCTGGTGTCAGTGGCATCTGTCCATGCAGGGCATGTGTTTCAGGCATGATATGTCCTTTGTGGTTCACATTGGATGGCACCACAGGTATTGCAGATGTCCAGTGAGGAATATAGGGGAGGTGCACTGTTGGTACATGCATATTGGACTGATGGACAGGGTGCCATGCCCTCTGTAGCCCACTGAAATCACACCTTGGTTACTATCAGTGGGCAGTATGCAGGGTACTACCAACATAGCGGCTGTTGCTTAGGCAAGTGTGTGTGTATGAGACATGGGTTGAGAGTGTTCCCTGGGTAATACAAGGGTTGGTAACATTGTTCAGCTGGCATTGATGTCACATTTAGGGGTATGGATTTGCACCCCAGCCTCTCGGCTATCTCACATCTGTTATCTCTGTATGGTGGACATTGTGATATATACTTGACCCACAATATAATAAGTTTGCAAAACCCACTCCACATTGAGTCCAGTTGTTACACACTCACAACCACCGCCAGACAGAATACAAATGACAAACACAAACACACACCTGTCATGTCTGGGATTAGAACTCCTACCTAATTAGTATATTACACTACAGCACTACACCATTATAGGATCCACCATGGAGATTACTGGAGTACTCCTTCCCCAAAGGTGTATTTCACAGTGAATGACATCGGCAGGATTGCCAAAGTAGGGCATTTGAATTGTACTACTGAGTGTGACTAGCCTAAAATGCATTGTTCTCTACACAGACATAGAAATACACACAAAACATCCACAACTGCCACGTGTTGGAATAGAACCACGACCAGAGTTCTATATCACATTACAGCATGATGCTGTTATAGGATGCACCATGGGGATTGCTGGAGTGCCCCTTCCCCAAAGGTGTATTTCACAGTGAATGACATCAGCAGGATTGCAAAAGTAGGGCATTTGAATTGTACTGAGTGCGACTAGCCTAAAATGCATTGCTCCCTACACAGAGATAGAACCACACACAAAACATCCCCAACTGCCATGTGTGGGAATAGAACCCCTACCAGAATTTTATATCACACTACAGCATGACGCTGTTATAGGACACACCACAGGGATTACTGGAGTGCCTCTTCCCTAAAGGTGTATTTCACAGTGAATGCCATCAGCAGGATTGCCAAAATAGAACATTTGAATTGTGTTGAGTGTGACTAGCCTAAAATGCATTGCTCTCTCTACACACACGCACACACACACGCACACACGCACACACACGCACACACACACACACGCACACACACACACGCACACACACGCACACACACGCACACACTCACACACACTCACACACACTCACACACACTCACACACACACACACACACACACACACACACACACACACAAAATTGCCTAGTCTAGGATTAGAACTCCTACCTAACTATTTTATCACACTACAGCAGTACGCAGTTAAGAGATGTGTGATGGAGATTACTGGGTAACAACCTTCCTAGAGGTGTATTTCAAGGTGGATGACATATATACACACACAAATGCCATGTCTGGGATTGGAACTCCTACATAACTAGTTTATCCCACTACAGCAGTACACAGTTATAGGATGCACCATGGAGATTACTGGGGTACAACTTCCCCAAAGGTGTATTTCACAGTGGATTATCTCAGCAGGCTTGTCATAGTAGGGCTATGGTGAGGGCAGTGTGTGTGTATGGGCCATAACCGATTCATCTAGAGATTGACACACCTCATACGGGCACACACAAGGTCATATTTCACAGATATGTGTATACAGCTGTTAGATGACTACTTCCTTGTACAGTCATGTTGCACAGCTAGCAATTGCACCACATAGTCTATAATGCTGACAGATACTAGTGGCTAGTATCTAGAGTGAGTGACATCTGAATCTCATGTGGTTGTAGCCCTTTGGCTGTGTGCTGGGTGGGACAGGCCTGGATGGCTCCTTGTCACAGTCACCCTCTTCCACACATCTATGTATGTCTACCTTTGGCTTATTATAGAGTGTTGCCCTTAGATATATGTCTGTATTCCTATCCACTGTGTGTGCAAAGGATGAGTTGTGCATACTGAGGAGTGTCTGCACTAACATGTGCGACTGCCAGATATGCCTGGTTCACTGGTGTTTGCAGACATGGCCTTCATTTGTTTAAGTGTGTGAGCATGCCCAGTATGACCTTTCAGTATGTTGTTGACTGACATTGCCTGCATTTCTCTGTGTGAGCATGCCCAGTATGCCCATCTGTATTGAATATGTGGATCGACTCCAGGTAGTTTGTACGGCAGTGCAGGCCTTTGTGTTGTACACCTACAGGTAGCGTACTGTTTCTGCAAGGTATCCATCGATCATTTGGCAATATGGGGACAAACTATGCAGGGGATCATGTGTACTATAGGTGGTTATGTCTGTGCTGCTTCATCTGCATGGTACTGTTGTTAGCAATGATATTCAGATGTGTACTGTTATACACAGTGATGTTTTCTGCCCTCATGTACTGTCAGGTGGACATTCTTGTTCACAGTGATGTCTTGGGGGACATGGGTTACTGCGGCTGTGTCCAGTATTATGGGCAGACACCTACGTATTCATGGTAAGTTATGCCATTCTGGAGGGGGAGCTGCAGACACTTGGTGGTGGGTTTGTGTATCCGGTTCAGCACCTTGGAACAGTACTGGCAGAGGATCCCATACTTGTACGCCCATCAACATGACAGTATGGGCTTATCTTGCTGTGGCAATGCCTCATAGCTGTACAGATTCACACAGGTCAGCCAGGGGAAGGGGCCATAGGTCAGGACATATACCCTACTGTGGTGCACAGGCAGGTGTGTAGCCATCCATGTATGTGTTTGCAGCCAGGGATAGTGTGTGCACACAGCTTGGTGTCGGACCCTGCACATTCCATGCTGCCCATGCTCCCACCCCTCTTCTGTTATTCTAACCTTTTCCGAACATTATGCATACATTCTTTGATACTTTCCCTAAGGATATCGCCCCATCACAGGTGTGTGTTAGTGTTGGTCCACAGTTCATGCAGTGGGACATGGTGGACATGTTACTGTGGTTTGTCCACATGGCCTTGCATATGGCTTATGTGAGGTGTGTTATGTTGTTATTTGGGTGTCCATGACATAACTTGCATTGACAGTACATGTAAGACACAGTCCTTTGGCAGATGCCTGTGAGGCATTAGGTGTTGCTGCATGACAGATGTCGCAGGTTGTTACATTCTGTCAGTCCTACAGTCCCAGACCACCATACAGTATATTCCCCTGGGGTGACAGGGTAGGTGTGATAGGTGTTCATGCCAATACCTCCTAACAGTCTTGCTCAGGTGGTGTGGACACTGGCAAGGTGCTACCTACCGCTAGGGACACATCTGCATGGGACACCTGCACTGCATGCTATAGTCTTCCACTATTGCCATATACAGGTGGGGTCTTACTGTACCCATTCCCCACAGCAGGGGTATGACCAGAGAGGTGCCTGTGGGTGGTGTTTGCATGATCTGGGTGCATGTGTACTATGGACACTACTTGCATCTGACACACAGATATGAATTGGGCATTCCAGTTATGCTTGCATCTGCAGGTACATCAGCTGTTTCCCAATACATCAGTACTACCTCCTTTGTGATCTGTGAGTGTTTAGGCAGACAAACCTCATCATCACGAACATGGGATCACAATGTTCAACACCGGAAGTATACCCCTCACTGGTGAGATCAGATCATAAACTAATCTCGCTGGAGGTCCTCATCCCGCTCCCACCTGAAATAAAAAAGACCACAGTGAAAAACTTCTCAAAAGCCGACTTCACACTTCTAAAAACTAGTGTGGTCTCCTTTAAGGCCCCTGAGCCAGTGGTAAACATTACTCAAACCGCTGAATCACTTACAAATGCCTTCTTCCAGCACCTACAGGACTGCATGGATCAGGCAATCCCAAACAAAACTAAGACTCTTTGTACCAAAGGCAAGCGTCCAGTCTGGTGGACCCCAGCCATAAACAAGCTCTACAACAAAAGGAGGAAGCTACTACAAGATAGAGCAAAATCCTTGAAAGGTAAGACACCTTTGATCATTATAAGTAAAAAACTAAGAGCTCTCATAAAATCATCCAAGGCAAATTTTGAGAGACAAATCGCCAAGGACTCAAAAGACAATCATAAGGCCTTCTTTAGCTATGTTAGAAACCTAGGAGGAAACTCCCAGATGTGCTCAGAATTAGTTCAAAAAGATGTGAAGATTACTGAACCTACACACATTGCCAACATACTGGCTGACAGGTTCAGTGCAAACTTCTCCCCTCCCCAAAGGAGAGATATCTATACCAGAGGATTGTAGCCCCCCAAACATCTCCAACACCCAGGTAAGAACTGCTCTCTCCAAGGCAAAAAACACAGCATCCATGGGACCGGATGGTGTCCCCAGCTGTGTGCTCCACGAACTCAATGAGGAATTAAACCCGCAGTTAGGACAGCTGTTTAATCTTAGCCTCACCTCAGGATATGTACCCAAGGAGTGGCGCACGGCGACTGTGGTCCCACTTCACAAGGGTGGTGCCTCCACCGACCCTGGAAATTACCGTCCCATTAGCTTGACAAGCCTTATCTGCAAAGCCATGGAGAGGATCATAATGGAACTCATAAATAAAGACATAGGGAACTTGCAGACTTTGGATCCAACCCAGTTTGGCTTTGTCAAAGGCAGATCATGCCTTTTAAACTTGGTTGACTTTTTCGAGACAGTCACCAAGGCCATTGATGAGGGAAAGGCAGTCCATACAGCCTACCTCGACCTGGCAAAGGCCTTCAACACAATACCCCACTCAGGTATCATCGAAAAACTCATCAGCTTGAATGTAAACCCATACATCACAAGATGGGTTGCAAACTGGCTAAGTGACAGAACCCACAGGGTCAGAGTTGCTGGAGCCATGTCAGACTCAAAGCCTGTCACAAGTGGTGTCCCACAGGGCTCAGTCCTGGTTCCACTCTTGTTCGGCATCTACTTTTCTGAAGTACAAGCAAACACAGGAGGGTTATGGCTGACAAAGTTTGCAGATGACTGCAAACTGGGCGCCATAGTCGAAAACACATCTGACACAGATATCCTTCAGAAGGGCCTCACAGAGACGGATAACTGGTGCCAGAGCCATGGCCTAAAATTAAACGCCAAGAAATGCATATTCATACCCTTCGGGAAAAACAAGGTTACCCCTAGCTACAATATAGGTGGCAATCCACTGAGCACAGAAGAAGTCATCAGGGATCTGGGGACCCAGGTTGACAGTAGCCTTTCGTTTGACACTCATGTTGCTAAAGTAGTTAGGAAAACCTTCTACATTGCCCACCTGATCATGAAGGGATTCACATCTAGATCAAGGGAGGTCATTGTCCCCCTGTACTCATCACTCATTAGACCTATGATTGAGTACAATGCCCTATTTGGAATGTATCTGACCCAACACCTGCAGCAGCTGGAAAGGCCCCAAAAGTTCCTCACCAAAAGGATAAAGGGTCTCAAAAATATGTCTTATGCTGCCCGACTGAAAGAACTCCAGCTCTATTCAGTCTCATACCGCTTGCTCAGAGGTGACCTGTGCCTGACATATAAGGCCATGTCAAACCCAGATTTGATGAATATGCTTCACCTCAAAAAATCTAGATCCCTCAGAACCACAAGGGCGGGAGACTTAAACCTTGACACGGTTATTAATAGAACATGCTGGAGGGACAGATTCATCACCCAGAGACTCCCTATGCTGTGGAACAAAATCCCGGTACATGTGAGGCAGAGCACCTCGCTGGCCTTGTTCAAGAGGAATCTTGACCAATGGATGGGAGATCGCAGATATACCCCAGGGATTACTTCAGTGTCGCTGCTTGACAGAGGCACAGCAAAATAATAGGCATAGTTTTATTCAAACTAAAGGGGTGGCGAAAGCCACATAACTATGGGCTAGGCTTATAAATGCCCTTGGGCAGATAGCCTAGTATGAACCTATGAACCTATGAACCTATGAACACCAGTATCCTCCACTACAGGACCAAATAATGTGATGCATACCTGTATGTACTTTTCCAAGGGTGTGTCCATTTCACAGTGACACAATATATACTGTATGTCTGAGGTAGTTTCCCCTTTGTACTGCTTGTATATGTTGACCAGCAGCCATGCCATGTCAGTCTTTCAGATGGTGACACATATTACCACCATACATCTGCAATGGCTTACTGCTACCTTGTGTTATACTGATGGGTATTGTGTATGGCACTGCAGTTGTGGTGACTTGTCCCTGTCATCAGCGGTAGTGGGCAATGGCCACCAGGCTTACCTCAACATGCATACATACCAACCACTCTCACACGATATGGGACAAACACCAACCTAACACACACATCCCTGCATATTGTGCAGATGCTACAACTTATACTGCTACCTTGGCCACCTCTGTGCATCTGTGCTCCACTGGTATTAGACCTATACATACATGTTATTACATTTCTACATAGGGCTATGGAAAGGCACACCTGACTGGTACGACATGTGTACATCACATTGGGGGGCACATAAGACCATTACTACATAATTAAGTAGGGTTGGAGGAAGCACACCTGACTGTTTCTGCAGTCCTACACAGGATTGGGGGGCACAACTGACTATTTCTACATATCTACACAGGATTAGGGGAGGGCACACCTGACTGTTACTACATTTCTACATAGGATGGGGGGGCACAACTGACTATTTGTACATTTCTACACAGGATTGGGGGGCACACCTGACTGTTACTACATTTCTATGTAGGATGGGGGGGCACACCTGACACTTGTACGCATTTGCTATGACTATACTGGTATGTCAGGTACTCCATTTCATTCTGTATTCTAACCTATCATGCTGACTAGAGGCATACCAGTGTACTATAGATCTTAGCTTTGATTTACCTACATATTAGTTTCTGACTTCCTACCCTTCAGAACTAATGCCCCACTGCCTGACCTGCTGTGGTGTGTCTGTGTAGGCCGAGGGGGGGGGGCTTACCCGTAGGCATAATTCAGAGGCCATAGCACAGCCTTTGTTTGTGTTTGTCTATACCTGTCCTGCTGGCTGTGACTGTTGTTGGGTATGTAAACCCCCTCTGACTGGCATGTGTGAGTCACTTACCTTGTGGGTGTCCCAGTATTGAGGGTGGTGCTGCAGGGCTGCCTATGTTGTATTCACATAGTACACATGGTTCAACATAGGTAGTGTCATGTTTGGTATCCCTTTTACTGTATGTGAGAGTCAAAGAGAGGTGTCATTCCCTGTGTCCCTCCTGTGTCAGTGTATGTGCTATGTGTTGCCTCTTTGCCAAGGCCAGGGCATACTGGGCATGCCTCCTTCTGCCTACTGGGGCAGGCTCAGGTTGTTCCTCCTTCAAGTCACTCTGCCTGTGCAGGCCTTGGCAATGGTGGGGGGCTATTTGGCCCTGCCCCATGCTGTTCCTGCTGCAGCTCTTTCCACAGGATCATATTGTGTAGCATGGCACATACGATGACAACTTGGGTACATGTAGCTGGTGACTACTGCAAGGCTCCACTGGATGTGTCCAGGCACCAGAACTGTGACTTGAGCATCCCAAACACATGCTCTACTATAATTCTGGTCTGTGCGTGTGCCTCATTATGGAGTTCTTATTTGGGTGTGTGTGCATTTCTGATGGGTGTCATCAGCCACAGGTCCAGTGCGTATCCAGCATCCTCCACTAGGTGACTGTGAGGGATGTCCCCATTGGCAAATCTCTGGTACATCTGCTTCAGATGCCAGATGTGGGAATCGCGATAGCTTCCAGGACAGCCAGCACACATATTTATTATTATGCCCTGGGCTTCACACATGACCTGGCAGTTGATGGAGGGGAAGCCCTTGCGGTTGATATAGACCCTACCCTGCTCACCGGGTGGTGCTTTGATGCCCTGGATGCTGATGCTTGTGAGATCCCCATCATATCCCCAGTTGGCCTTTAGAAGGTACCTGTAGCTAATATTCTTAGGTCTACACATATCTTGGTATCCACTGGTATGAGTTCCCCTCTATTAGTTCTGTGTGTCAGGCATGGTCGGCACAGCTCAACAATTTGCTGTAGGAGGTCCCTGTCCACCATATAGTGCTCCACTATCTTCAGCTCATGTAGTCCCTGGTAGGTCACCCTGGGTCTGTACACTCTTCTCTATCTCCTCACTGTGGGTTGGTCGACAGCATTCACATCCTCACCACCCTCAGCCTCTTCCACAAGTTGTTGTATGATAGCTATTGTAGCCCCTATCATTTTGTTGTTTTGATTGTTAAAAGTTTTCCGCTTGTATACACCGGTGGTGTAGAGTGTGGGAAAAACCAGAGGGGAAGGTGTTTGCATAGTTTATAGTAGTGTTCTGGGCTGGGCTGTTCTGCTGCCTGTGTAATTGGCTGATTCTTATACATTTCACCTGCCAGCTATGCTAGTTCTCCCATAGTACCTTCCTACTGCTGTTTTCCCTTCCCATTGCCTTCCTGTTTAAGCATGGGGTGTGCCACACAAACACAGTGCTCAAATCTGCACAGAGTGATATTTCCTGGTTTAAATTTTTTCTAAACCTTTAAAACCCGGTGCACAGCATGCACACTTGCTTAGGCAATGTAAAGAGTGCTAGGCAAACTCAGACACACACCCTTGCTTAGCTGTGCTTAGCTAGGAGCAAACCTGGCCCACAGGGCTCCAATCCTCTTACAGTATGCCTGACCCCATGATGTCAGCTACCTCCTAGGCTTGTACCAAGCTATTCCTGCTCATACACTGTTGGGACCTGACTAGCATGCTGGGGAAAACTGGGATTCACTATCATTCCCCTCATTTGAATAGGATTGCCTGCTAATGCATAGTTACATGTCTCACACTGAGCATCTCCCCTTAGCAACCACTACTCACTGGCCATGCTGTCTTCTGCCTGCTATTGACTTTCATGGCAGAATAGTTATTTTAGTTAGAATGCTTATTTTAAGTTTATTTTATTATTTTCCCCAGATCCCATTTGCGTGCCACTGCCTTACGCTTAAACAGCCGAGATCGGATAAAAAAAAAATAAAAGTTGATTTTTTTTATTTTTTAAGCTGTTTGCAATGCCAGTGGCCTTATACTTGGCCATTGGCATGCTTCCTGACTGATATGCAGCCTTTATTTGGAGCTGTCAAAGCTCCATTCTGGATTTTGCAGAAATGTACTCAATTACTAACCGAGTACATTTCTGCAGATTACACTAGTCATGCATGGCCAGTTTCAAGCTTCCTGGATTGCAAACTCACCTAATTTGCATGTATTTCTCCTGCAAATGGGGTGATTTGCATACAGGGGCTTAGTCCGTGTAGGACTAGTGCAGGAGCTCTCGTGCATGCCCCTGCAGGGTGTTCCTGGATTGCACGGCAGACATATTGCCTGCTAGAGTGCCTGCACTAATCCTGCATGCCATGCAAGGCATGCAGAATCCGGGGGTAACTGCTGCACCACTGTGCTGTCCAGTTATAAACACTACTCTGCTGGAGTTTTTCAACTGTTAAATGCTATTCATCATCATTGTAATGTTGTATATATAACTTTAATAATACACTTATATGCATGTGTTTACTTGTGTGAGTAAATCTCAATATTATAAATGATAAACTATACTTATGTAAAAGTAATGCATTACTTTAGTTAGTAACTAGTAATAGTAATATACTACTTTTTTAGAAAAGTAATATGTAATAATAATAATATATTGCTTTCACTGAAAAGTAACTAGTAATAGTAACTTATTACTTTGAAAAGTAGCTAGCACAACACTGGTCATGTCCTGGTGTAATTTATCTACTTTTAAAAGCATTTTCAAAATCAAACTAGCACAACACTGATAATCTCCTGATGTAATTTATCTACTTTTAGAAGCATTTTCAAAATCCTCTCTTACATTAATTGAACTCTGCAGTCTGGGCCACTGTATTTGCTTTCTTACTTTAAATGCAATTTGCCACTGTAATTGTTGAAGCTTTTCCCCCGGACCTCCTCTAAAAAAGGGTTCTTATGCTCAGTCAGACTTCCATGGTAAACACATGTAAAATAAATAAAAAAAACTTGGACTTTCAGCAGTTTAAATTTCAGGTAATGAGAAATTTGATGAGAGATAATGGGATTACTGCCAAATAACTGATACTTCACTCAGCAGTTACCAGTGACTTTGAAGGTATAATAAGTGCTAACTCCCAGATATTGAGGGAGTATTTTGTCTAGCTTGTCACTATGTATCAGTACTTATGCATATATGTATGTATTCAAGTTGCATGATGGCCATTTTTCTGTTAACTGTCCTGGCACTGAGCATTACCACTGTAATGAACTGCAGATTAGAAGTTACTAGGCTGTCATGTCCCAAGGGATGGACTCTGCCTTAAAAGCTTTTAAGAATATATCAAAAGCCTTCATAAGAGAAGAAAAGACCATTCCTGGTTTTGATAAAGTATCTTTCACGTATGAGATGAAAGTGTTAAGTATTACATTGATTTTTTTAAATGACAATTATGATTTCTGAGTTGACTTTGAGGGTGGATTTTAGTTATTGATTTAATTTTCCTTTCTTTGTACCTGTTGGTGGAAGTGGTTGGTTTTACTAGGATGTAATGCTCAAAGGATTGACTCTGCCTAATAAAGACACTAAGGGCAGCAAAGGTTTTAGTTCATAGGTTCATACTAGGCTAATGGCCCTGGAGTCTTTACAAGCCTAGCCCCATAGGATTACCCTGGCATCATGACACCCGACATTAGTTCCCAGTGCCTCTGTCAAGTAGAGCCACTGGAGTGATCCCCGGGGTGAAATTTGTATTTCCCATCCACTCATCAAGATTTCTTTTGAAGACAGCCAATAAACAGCCATTACAGGTCTTAAACCCAGGACCCCGCACACCATAGTCACAGCAATTTACCACTAAGCCATCTGAGCTTAGTAGACTAACAATGCAAAAGCCTTCATTGGAGAGGTAAATAATATACCTGGAAATGAAGTCTGATTAGTCAGCCATCCCGTTCTTTGCTGCTACATACTAGATTCCCTAGAATGAAGCTATGATACCACCTACACATCTAATTAGCATCCTTGTAAATCATGTCAAAGTTCCACTCAGACTAGTGTCTTAACAGCTCCAGACATATACCCAACAAGTTCCCTAACAATTTTCTTCATGAATCTCAAGTTAGATTGCTAAGGTGATTCACCTTCACGAGTCATTACTAGGTCATAATTGCATTTGGCAGGCTAGAAGAATCTAAAAGTCATTGTTATATCCTAGGCCTTCTAACAAGAACGTCAATTATTTGTTACCATGCTCTTGGCCAACTTGGTGAAAACGTGTTTGACGATAGAGTCACCTTTTACCAAAATCTTATTATTGCTGTATGCAGACTTAGTAGAACTTAAGAGCCTCTTATGATCTTTAGAGGTACATTTACTGGCTATGCAAGTGCATGGTGTTAGGGCACTCCCCCTCTCACTTCCAACACATCTTGGTGTACTCACACTATATAGATTATTTTTTCTTCCTTTTTCTAAGAGTTTGTTTTACTCTCCATTTTTTCCTGAAGTTATTCATTCAACATCTAGGAAGACTACACCCTGAAAACTGTGGAGGAAACATCTGCATTAAGCTGGGGATTTGAGAGTTATAAGGCCCCCAGAAGTCATTGAGGTTATAGATTTTCTGAGGTGCATTTTAGAGTTTTTTAAGCAAGCTTTTCATCCAATAATTGCTTGAACAAAAATGGGATCAAAGAAAGAAAGAAGTTTAGCCTTACACTTCAGGTTTGTATTTTCCCGCATCCTTTCAACACAACCTAACTGAACAAGACTGCACTGTAAAACCTGGAGTGGAAATAGCTGTAGTAAGCTGAGGATCTAGAAAATACTAGTCCCGCAGAAGCCAACAATTTTTAGATGATCTGAGATGCATTTTAGAGTTTTTTAAACATCATTTTCATCCAGTGATGGCCTGAATAAAAACGTTTGAGGAAAGAAATTCAGTATTGCTCTTCAGTGTTGCTTTTTTCTGCATTCTTTCATCAAAAAAAGTTAAAACACTTCTCAAATATAGATCTTTGCAACTTGTCAGTTTGCTTTTTAAGCAATGTATTATAAGGAAACAAGTTCCAAAGGAGTTGTGTCTTTGGAAATTTCCTAATGGGCTTGTTAATAATTCTCCAATTCACAAGGAGCTGATTGATTTGTTGATATGACCTTTTTTGAACTTATGCCCATTCTTATTAAGTATAATGTTCAAACCTTGAAAACCTTTTGAATGAAATCAATGTACTGAATGATAATATTACCGAAGATCTTTTACTTCAGACCTGTAAATTTCAATATAACTCCATTTTAGATACAGTGGATAAACAAAGAAATGACAGAGAGACTATTTGGATGGTAAGGCTTATCCTATTCCCTCTAGTAAAAGTCAAATTCTATTTATGATTTTTTTTTTATTTTCTCCAAGACTTTTGGGTTTCTAATACCATGATGGGAATGGACGGACCCCATTCCTAAGTCAAAGTATGATTAAAGTTCATGAAATTAGTATTGTTTCAGTCTTTGATGTTAGCCAAAAGTTCTCTTTGCAGCACCCACGATGTGCCTGGCTTTGACTCCTTCTGCAAATAATATGTCGTTACATATATTGGTAACATGTCTAAATATGACTGTAAGTTCTTTTTTATGAGACTCATTGCTCCTACTACTATTGGAACTGCCTGAGCATCCTTCTTCTACATTTCCCTTGTCTCTGCCAGCAAAGCCTGGTATTTTATGACTTTGTTTCTCTCTGTACATAAGACACTGTAATTACGGGGCATAGCAATCTCAATGATCAATGCCACTGTTGTCTTCTTTTTCTGGAATACTGTATCTGGTTTTCTCACTTCTATTTTTTAACTGTTGGTAATTGATGATCCTATGTGATATAAACTTCATAGTTTTCTATACTGCTTTGTGGCTCATGTTTCCAATGCTTCTCAGATACTTCAGTATTATAATGTTTGCACAATCCCCAATGCATTAGTCTTGCCACATTATTATGCCTTTCAGCATACAGGCCTTTTACCATTAATGTATCACACCCAGCAACAAGATATGTGACAGTTTCCAATTCTGTTTTACAAAACCCGCATTTTTCTTTTTCTTGTATATGTTCAATGGATTTTGTAAACTAATGTGTACATAGTCGACTGTCCTGGGTCACTGATATTAACCTTTCATCTTTTGGTTTAAATGTACCTCTCCTTAACCATTCTTGCATTAAATCCCTATCAACATGAGGTTGTCCCAGAAGTTTTCTGTACTTGCATCTATAGTTATGCATTTTCCACATTTCTTGCCTTCTCATCTGAACCTTCACCTTATACACTTTCTTTTGTTTCTGGCACATTTATTTGCGGCCTGATCTTTATCTACTTCTGGTATGATTTCCATTCTTGCCTGACAGAAATATGCTCCTGCTAAACTAAACAGGGAAGTCATCTTAGACTTGTTCTCCTCATGTTTTAAGACTTTTTTCTCTGTTTAGATCTTGTGAGTTCAGCAAATATGTAGGCAGTCCTAATACTGCAGATCTGTACATGTAATCAATTTTGAGGCCGCCCATACCTCCTTCAGAATGGGGAATATATAATCTTAGTATACAATTATTTTTCTTCTTTCAGCTTTTCCTGGTTAGGGGTCACCACAGTGGATTACCTGTCCACTCATGATTGGTAGTGGAGTTCTACGATGTTGAGTTGCCAGCCCGGCACCCAACCTTCCACAGAAGGCACACACAAGCATGCACTCACGCCTAGGGCCAATTTAGAGTGTTCAATCCACCTACAGCATGTCTTTGGCATGTGGGACAACATGGGAGCACCTGGAGGAAACCCACATGACCACAGGCAGGACATGCAGACTCTGCACAGAAGGCACCCCAGCTGAGGATCAAACCGGAGAGCCTCTTGCTGTGAGGCAGCAAAGCTAACCGCTGTACCACCAGTATTAGTATACAATGATTTTTCTAAATCATTTAATCAGCATGCATTTTGCTTGTTTTCCTGACCAATTGATTCAATACCTTTTGGGGCAAGTTAATCACCCCAAAATTGTAAGTTAGAACAGGAAGAGCAAATTGATTTGTAGCTTGGACTTTGTTACTAGATGTCTGAGCTGTATTCAGTATTAATTTTAGTCTTCTAAAATATTCCTTATTTGCATTTGTTCATGTTTTAGTATTGAGCCTTCATCACTTCACATTATGATCAGAATGGTGAGGATTTAGTTACTGAAATTAGTTATGAAAATGGAGATTCTTTGGATAATTTAAATCAGAGACATTTCTAGAACCGACCCCTTTGAGGCAGTCTCAGTAACTTTTGAATAGTACCAGTCACCAAACAGACAATTCATGTGGATTTCAACACTGGACAGGACAAACATTTTACCCCAGGTGTTAATCCTATCATGGAATCCAGGGGACATGACAACAGAACTGATATTTAATGGTCAGAATGATTTAGACTGCATGAGTACTTTGTTACTATTAAAGTTAATCACTGATAGTGATTTTAAGGTATTTAATTAAAGCCATCTTGATATGACTTTTATTCATATCAGTTTGTTTAAACTAGGGTTTACTTTTGTTTCCTCTTTTAGGGTTGATTAGATGAAATCCTGATAGATTTAAATGTATTTGTACATACGTTCCAGTTGTCTATTTCATTTGATAGTCACATTAATAACACCAATATAACATTTTCTCTGGATAGAAAAGTTATTTTAATCCATTGTTACACCCTTCTTTTGTAGTATTTGAATGGTGTTGTGATAGGGATATTAGAAAATTGTGTTCTTCCAACCATAGAAATAAGTTTTTCAATTTAACACAGGTCAATGATCAGTCTGGTTTGATTTATCTCGAGATAAATCAGTAAGGATTATAAAGCCTGGTAAGGGGGAGACCTCATTATAATAAATAATCTGGATTATCCTGCAAAAATGCAAGAAATATTATCAGACTCTGATTTTTATTTGAGCATTTCTAAAATAAGATTAATATTGCATATAAATGTGATATGATTTCGAAAGATCTTTTAGATGAAGATGTTATCACTACTGACTTATATAAATTTTTACATGCTCCTGACCTACAATCCTCAATGCATTAGTCTTGCCACATTATTATGCCTTTCAGCATACAGGCCTTCTACCATTAATGTATCACACCCAGCAACAAGATATGTGACAGTTTCCAATTCTGCTTTATAAAACCTGCATTTTTCTATTTCTTGTATATGTTCAATGGATTTTGTAAACTAACGTGTACATAGTCCACTGTTCTGGGCCACCGATATTAACCTTTCATTTTTTGGTTTAAATGTACCTCTCCTTAACCATTCCTGCATTAAATCCTTATCAACATGAGGTTGTCCCAGGAGTTTTCTGTACATGCATCTATTGTTATACATTTTCCACATTTCATGCTTTCTCAACTGAACCTTCACCTTATATACTTCTTTTTGTTTTTGGCACATTAATTTGCTGCCTGATCTCTATCTACTTCTGGTATGATTTTCATTCTTGTCTGACAGCAATATGCTCCAGCTAAACTAAGCAGGGAAGTCATCTTAGACTTCTTCTCCTCGTGTTTTAAGACTTTCTCTCTGTTTAGATCTTGTGAGGTCAGCAAATATGTAGGCAGTTTTAATACTGCAGATCTGTACATGTAATCAATTTTGAGGAGACCCATACCTCCTTCAGAATGGGGAATATGTAATCTTAGTATTCAATTCTTTTTTCTTCTTTTGGCTTTTCCCGGTTAGGGGTCACCACAGCAGATTACCTGTCTACTCATGATTGGCAGTGGAGTTTTACGGTGTTGAATTGCCAGCCCGGCACCCATCCTTCCACAGAAGGCACACTCGTGCATGCACTCACGCCTAGAGCTAATTTAGAGTGCTCAGTCCACCTACTTTGGGATGTGGGATGAAACGGGAGCACCTGGAGGAAACCCACATGGCCACAGGCAGTGCATGCAGACTCTGCACAGAAGGCACTCCAGCTGAGGATCAAACCGGAGAGCCTCTTGCTGTGAGGCAGCAAAGCTAACCGCTGTACCACCAGTATTAGTATACAATGATTTTTCTAAATCATTTAATCAGCATGCATTTTGCTTGTTTTCCTGACCAATTGATTCAATACCTTTTGGAGCAAGTTAATCACCCCAAAATTGTAAGTTAGAACAGGAAGAGCAAATTGATTTGTAGCTTGGACTTTGTTACTAGATGTCTGAGCTGTATTCAGTATTAATTTTAGTCTTCTAAAATATTCCTTACTTGCATTTGTTCATGTTTTAGTATTGAGCCTTCATCACTTCACATTATGATCAGAATGGTGAGGATTTAGTTACTGAAATTAGTTATGAAAATGGAGATTATTTGGATAATTTAAATCAGAGATATTTCTAGAACCGACCCCTTTGAGGCAGTCTCAGTAACTTTTGAATAGTACCAGTCACCAAACAGACAATTCATGTGGATTTCAACACTGGACAAGACAAACATTTTACCCCAGGTGTTAATCCTATCATGGAATCCAGGGGATATGACAATAGAACAGATATTTAATGGTCAGAATGATTTAGACTGCATGAGTACTTTGTTACTATTAAAGTTAGTCACTGATAGTGATTTTAAGGTATTTAATTAAAGCCATCTAGATGTGACTTTTATTCATATCAGTTTGTTTAAAGTAGGGTTTACTTTTGTTTCCTCTTTCAGGATTGATTAGATCAAATCTTGATAGATTTAAAGCTATCTGTACATACGTTGCAGTTGTCTATTTCATTTGATAGGCACATTAATAACACCAATGTAACATTTTCTCTGGATAGATAAATTATTTTAATCCATTGTTACACCCTTCTTTTGTTGTATTTGAATGGTGTTGTGAAAGGGATATTAGAAAATTGTGTTCTTCCAACCATAGAAATAAGTTTTTCAATTTAACACAGGTAAATGGTCAGTCTGGTTTGATTTATCTCGAGATAAATCAGTAAGGATTATAAAGCCTGGTAAGGGGGGGACCTCATTATAATAAATAATCTGGATTATCCTGCAAAAATGCAAAAAATATTATCAGACTCTGATTTTTGAGTATTTCTAAAATAAGATTAATATTGCATATAAATGTGATATGATTTTGAAAGATCTTTTAGATGAAGATGTTATCACAACTGACTTATATAATTTTTTACATGCTCCTGACCCACGGGTGCTTGCTATTTGAAATTCAGAAGATCCATTAGGTATGTTTAATCTATGTTTTAGCCCCATTATTTCTGTGAAGGGGGTATTACTGAACCAATGGTAGCATTTCTCAAAACTAAAGTAAAAGGTATAAAGGTATTTTTTAATCAGTATGATTATGTGGTTAAGAACTCAAGGCATTTTTAGAATGTCTTTCACTTGTTAAATTTAATAGTGATAATGTTCTTGTTACTGTTGATGTTAAAAATCATCTACCGTTATTCCATATACATTGGGTCTGGAATGGTTTGCAGAGATGGTTGTTCAGTTTGACACACTGACATTGATATTTGGTTGATTCATATTCTTTATAGAATTAACTCTTACTTATATTTATTTTATATTTTCAAGGCAAATATTTTAATTAACATACAGAGGTTGCTAAAGGGGCTGCCTCCACCCTTATTTATGCTAATTTGTTTTATTATTTTGGGAAAATAGTTTTATTTTTAATAGTAAATTTCACACTTTTATTCATTTATATTTATAATATTCGGGTGATATTTTCTATTATGGAATGGATCCTGGGATCTATTGGATGAATTTTCATTATTTAGATACTAGTACACATTTTTGAGTTTTCTTATAAATGTTCAGATACTAGTATTGATTATTTAGATGTATCAGTTTCTAAAGATACTTGTGCTCAAGATTTTCAGTATACTGTTTTTAGAAAATCAACAGTTTCTAATTTATATTTATTTTAATCCAGTTGTCATCATTTTATTCACAAAAGAGCCTGGTTAAGGGATAGCTTATTTGTTTATCTATATTGATTACTGATTATAATAACTTTACTAAGGAAGTGGAGTTTTTAAAGAATATGCTCCTAACATGAAATTATCCTAAGTCTTTATTGGATACTTATATTGGTGAAGTTGTCTGTGATAGGCATTCTAGATTTAAAGCTATCATATTAAGAAGTGATCTTATTTATGTTGGGCATTCTACTATGAGGCCTGGGTTTAGAATGTCTTTTATTAGTGATTTTTTCGGTCAATTCTTTTTTAATTGAATTTATTTTATTTTAAAATTGGGACAAGTTGTTCAATGATTCTCTTAAGTCACTTGTAGGATTTAAATGCAGAATTGTTTTTAGAAGAGGTAGGAATCTTAAGGATTAGTTTGAGATATCTGAAATGTTTGCCTATTCAGGCAGAAATTCCTTGACTAAGTGTGGCAACTGTAAATAGTTGTGATTGTGGGTTATCATGGATCTGTTCTCTGCCCCATGTGAGGTAATTGTTACTCTAAAGCTGTAGTTTACATTATGCAGTACTTGACATGTAAAGCCTTTTATATAGGGAAAACTAAAAGATGTTTAAAAGATAGAATTTATGAGCATTTATTGGATATTAATATTGGCACTTCCTAGGATGTTGTGATTAAAAAATATATATGATTTTTATTATTGATAGAGTTATTAAAATGAATGAGATGGCCCCTGGAAACTGAAATTGGAACATAAAGAATTTATTTGGCAATTTTCTAAATGTTTTTTTATTGCTGGGGCTTAATGGTTCTTGCTCTATTAGCTGTGCTTTGAAACTAAAATCTTTAAATGTTATCTAATTTATTGGCATTTTAATTATGTTTAAAGAAATGCATTATTCATAAGTTTGTTTTTTGATTGCTAGTTTTCGATCACATGTCTAAGTTTGTGGTCATTGATTGCTGGTGATTGTAGTTTCGATAAAGTCTCTTTCACTTATGAGACGAAATCACTCAACTATTTGATTTTTTAAATAAGAACTGTAGTTTCTGAGTTGATTTTGAGGATTTTTTTGGTTATTTATTTAAATGCCCTTCCTTTATTCCTGTTAGCAGAAGTAGTTGGTTTTACAAGGTTGTAATACCCAAGGGATGGACTCTGACTAAAAAGTCACTAGGGGGTCAGCAAAGTTTTTAGTAAGAATGCAAATGCCTTCATTGGAGAGGTAAAGACTATCCCTGGAAATGAAGTTTGGTTAGTCAGTCATCTCATTCTTTGCTGTTACATACTAGATTCCCTAGAATAATGCCATAACACCACCTACACATCTAGTTTTACAACCAGTTATCTTGTCTTTGAATATTAGCATCACTCTGAATGATTCCAAAGTTCCACTCAGACCAGTGTCCTTCCAGCATCATACATATACACAGCAAGTTCCATAATATCCTTCTGCATGACTCTCAAGGTGGAATGCTGAGGTGATTCACTTCCACATGAGTCATTACTAGGTTATAATTGTATTTGGCAGTGTAGAAGGATCTGAGAGTCTTTGTTATATCCTAGACCTTGGAACAAGAAAGACAATTAATTGTCACTTTGCTCCTGCCCAGCTTGGTGAGAATATGCTTGAGGATAGACTCACCTTTTAGCAAAACCTTATTGGTGGATGCAAATTTAGTAGGCCTTAAAGTCCTACCTTAAGGTACTAGAGACAGAGCTACTGTGACCTTTAGAGATTATATGCAATGCCTATGCAAGTGTATGGTGTCAGGACACCACACATATTGGTGTACTCACACTATCCAGATTAATTTTCCCCCTTTGTCTATGAGATTGTCTTACTCTTCATGTTTTTTTGCAATAATTCATTCATTCATTCATTTAACATCTATAAAGACTATATTCTGATAACTGTGGAGGATGCATTTCTATTAAGCTGGGGGTCTGGGGCCCAAAGCCTCCATAAGCCATAGGGATTGTAGATGCTCTGAGGTACATTTTAGAGTTTTTTAAACAATCTTTTCATCCAGTGATTGCCTGAACAAAAAACAGGATCAAAGTAACAATGAAAGAAAGAATTTTAGTTTTCTTTTCAAGTTTGTATTTTCCTGCATCCTTTCAGCACAACCTAAGTGACCATGACTACACTGTAAAAACTGCAATGGAAAATTGTATTAAGCTGAGGTTCTATGGACTACTAGTTCCCCAGAAGCCAACAGTTTCTAGATGATCTGAGATGCATTTTTAGCGTTTTTTTTAAACATCATTTTCAACCAATAATGGCCTGGATAAAAACCATGATTGAGAAAAGTAATTCAGCCTTGTTCTTCAATATTGCATTTTTCTGCATCCTTTCAACACACCCTAACTGACCAAGACTACATTGTAATAATTAAATTAAGCCAAGGATCAAGGCGCTGATAGGCACACAAAGCCATGGGATTATAAATGCCCTGAGGTGCATTTCAGAGCTTTTTTAACAACATTTTTGATCCATAGATGGCTTGAACAAAAATCATCCATATGAAGAAGAAATTAATCTTAATTTCTTTTATTTCAGTGAAGAAATAAGATGTATCCATGCATTAATGCCCAAAGCTGATCAAACACTAGTTCACAATAAACCAAGAAGAAAAATGTCTGTGAGGATACATATCTCATGTCTGGGAATATATTGTCAATTTGATACAGAGTTAATGAAAAAAAAAACAAATGTTGACTGTTTCGCCTATGCGAAGAGGTCATAAGGTTGTAATCAAAGCCTAAAACTCAACCATAGAAGTGGAAAATTACATAAAAACATACAAAAATAAATTCTGGTAACTCACTCACTCGGTCCATTTCCTTACTTAATCAGTTTGCTGTGAATCTATCTTTTCCTCACCCTCTTTTCTTTTAACCTCTTATGCCCAGTGTCAAGAACAAAAATCCAAAGGGATTCAAGGCCAAGGACCCCAATCAGGGCCACTTTTTAAGAAGTAATACTGTTGACACAGAAAGCTGACAGACTAAGTAAACTTGAAATAGTGTGCATTTTCTGAAGTTAAAGAAGTTTGCAGCTGTATAAATTTAGGAAGAGCAGATTTTTGAGCTAAAATCAAGGATATCTCTTAAAATCAGGGACACTTGAGAGGTGTCCCGCCATACACACTGCCATGCATATTGTCAATGTGTTCTTGAATTATGTCAACATTTTGAGCCATAAATTCTTACAGGTCTGTTTTTGCCATAATCAGTCTTTATATTTTTGCCATTCCCAGTTTGTCATATTTAATTACCATGTTGTTCAACATGGTCTTGTTATTATTCTCTTGTGTCTATACCTGAATAGCCAGTTGCATAATATTTTCAAAATGCCTTTCACATCTGTGGCCTCCTGTGATTCTTTCCCCAAGTGAATAAAACAAGATAAGACTGTAGTGCCACTAAAGTGTAGTATTATTGCACATTAGTGAAAATTCTCTTCATCCATAACTATATATATTTACATACACACACAAAGACACACACACACACACACACACACACACACACACACACACACACACATCTCTCTCTCTCTCTCTCTCTATATATATATATATATATATATATATATATATATATATATATGTATGTATGTATATATATATATATATATATATATATATATATATGTATGTATATATATATATATATATATATATATATATATATATAAGAAAAGGTGGAAAGGTTCAAAGTTATAATTAAATTAAAAAGTGGGGCTATCTTTTTGGAAAACAAATACTGTTAGTGCATCTGTTATAATCAGTAATGTATTAGAAACAACAAAATGTGGTCCAGGGTTTCTAAGTTTAGCTCAGAACCTTAAACTTGTAGATAGTGCACAGGATTTATCAAACCCCATATTGACAGTCTCTCATATGTTGTGTCTTTCTAAGCTTAGTTAGTTTGAACCTGGTTAAAAATAGAAGCTGAGTTTCTCCAGACTATGCCTGAACACTCATGTATGTCTGAACTGTGAGTATATGCTATATTTTAATCTATTAATGCTCTGGTTTTCTTTCGCATGTAACTTCAACAGCAATCATAAATCTGAAGAGCTAAAAATGTTCTTTCATATGTATATCTGTTAGTTGGCATGTATGCAAGTGTGTATGCAAAAGCATATGTGCTTGAAAAAACTAACATACTTTGAAGATCACGTGAAATAATGTCTTATGGCAATGTACTCCCCCGATGATTCAATCATCACTGGATGGTATGTTGTCAGGCTATAAACAGTACCTCTTAAACACAAAGTACCTGAAGTGCCATTTATTTATTCTGAAAGTAATCATTGTGGCTTTATATATTTACTGTGAACAGGGAAAATTGCAACTTCAGCAGGTGAAATTAGAAAGAAAATTAGCAGCAGCACAAGAACTGGTTTAGACAAAGTGTTCTATTTTGACATAAAAATAATGCAAGATGCTATTCTCAGCTGCTTCACTGACATTAATAACTAGAATCAAAGGTTCAGATGCATGAAACAGGAATAAAATGTGGGAAGAGGTAAATCATATGGAATTAAATCATGTACATCCCCTTTATCCAAACACAGCATACACACATCCTAAACAAGTCGAACAGTAAAACAAATAGGTTCTGTTTCAGATCAGTGATGCTTAGATAAGATTTGCATGAACTATTTAGTTATGTAGAGCAAGCAAATGTTATATAATGACTGTTACGTTACTTTGAAAATAATACTTCCAATGACATGCTTGTCACAGAATAAAATGCCCAAAACAGTAGTTGAACAAGTGTTCATATTATTGAGCTATTCTATATTTCTCTTAAATGCAGTCAGTAACCAAATCTCAAGTCACATGCCTTCCATTACCAGAGATGTTCACAAAAAAAGAAAGAAAATGGTAACATGGAAACAACAATAGGTTATTGTGGCAATCTGATACAAGGAGCAGCCTGCCTCACTCCAAGAATAAGTCAAGGGCAGTTCTGAAGAGGATGCAGGCTGACAATCTAACACTTGAAGTTTAGTGATTTTTTCATTCAGGTCAGATTTTGTATTATGCATTCAGAAAAAAGTAATGATGCCATCAGTTCGGTGACAATGTTCAGATAATTATCACAATTAGACACTGAATATCACACAATATAAATTTGATTACAATACTATTATACAAATAAAGGCTGGACTTCACAAATAAATGCTGTATGCCTGCAGGAAAATAATATTTGAGGAAGTTGCTGCATGAGATGCCACAGATGATCGGATGTATATTAGGTAGTGGATAATGCCTGCATATCGAGCAAAGGACTGCATAAAAAAGAGGCATAAGTCTGGTAATGAGACAGATCATGTTTGTCTGCACTATTCCATGAGCTGCACTATTGTAGTACGCATGAATGACATGATGGAGGTCACAACTCATGTATGTTAGCATGGCCAAATCAGTGTACCTGATGCACAAGAAGGGCAGCGCAGCTAAACACAGTGGCTGACTGATGGGCCATGTTGGTCATTACTAGCTCAGTGGCAACTGTGTTCACATATAAATGAAGACAAAATTGGGCAGAGGGGAAAGTAGGAAGGGAGAAAACAGCAACCAAAGATAAACATAGAAAGGTAACCATAAGGTATGAAATACAAGGGAGAAGGGTATTTTTTTCTTTTTTTTTGTGATAAAACAGCTCTTTTAGTAAGTTTTATAAAGGGAGGGTTGGTGAGGAGTGTGGTGAAGGATAACTGAGGCTGGGAACTAGGGAGAATAGCTGGTAGGAGGGACAGACAGACAAAAACAGAAGACATGCACAGACAGGAGAAGTATACACACAAAAGGTGTGGACGACAGAGGATGTTCACATATGCACAGAGGGTAGACAAATGGTGATGGCTAAAAATGGACAATAAATAAGTAATGAGTGATAACACATAAAGGTGGGAGTACACCAGCATGGTGATAAGGTTGAGCCCTGGCAAAGTTTATGCCAAACTGACTATGAGGGGAGAAAAACAGAGGCATCAGTCACCTGGGTAGGTGATAATATGGGACAGTTGCTAGTCTGCAGACATGATGGCTGAGCTGTGATAGTCACTGACATGCTTGTATTTTAAATTATAGGCATCCAGTTACTGAGATGCATCAGCAGTTATCAGCATCTTCAACACATGCCAGGAGACCCCGTGTACACCTTTAGGAGAGGCGCCTTCATTCCATTATGAGAAGAAGATGCAGACAGTACCAGTGACTCCTTCAGATCACCGCCAGCAGAAGAGTTTTGCCACCCCCCCCTCCAGACCGAGATGCAGGCATAGTGGCTACTGCTAACGAAGCACCAGACAGGGTAGGTGGGAGAGATTATGGTGGACTAGGCTATTGCTACTGCTCCTACTCCCCTTCTACTGGACTTGCAGAAAGACAATAGAATGTAAAATAACTGTCAGACACATGCACATTAATAACACTAGCATGGAACTGAACTGGATAGTCACACAGCAAATACATACCCCATTACCTGGAGCTTTGCTTTAACTTTCCAAGGCAGCCAGCAATATTCACTTGTCACTCTACTGTCAAAGGAAAACAGAATATGTCATGTTACGTATATATGTACAACAGTAACGATAGTAAAAGAAAATGGTACTGAAAAAACACTTACAGTACATTTCTGAATCCCTCTCCTGTAACTCTGCCTAACACTGATGAAGCAGAACAGGAAAACACCATTTCAGGTTACTATAGTGATCCTAGTATTGTTCACCAGAATGGCCTTAGCCAATAATGGTGGTCATTATTTGTGCTACCTCATGCCAGGTATCCAGTTTCCACATATAACATCATAACTGCCTAGTGAGTGCTCCCTGAAGTTACTGTCCAAGAAGAACTGCAAAGTCCTGCTCTCGCTGTCACACCAAACTGGAACCCTGCATTCCATATTCCTGAAGTAGTCATGTCTACTCAATCTGACCCACTCAAGGAGCAAAATGGTAGCCTTGTCCACATGGATGCATGTTTGTGAATAAAGTGTCAAATGTCATGCAATGTAAGTCTATACTGTGGCACTAAGAAATTACCACAGCACTGCACTCTTCAGCACTAGTGGCATGCATACATCATATACATGACCATATAGGTTCAACATGACATGCACGCCTTATGCCAACATCTATGGATAGCACAATGTACGCTGGCAGGGATTCACAGACACTGGTGCTGCCATCATTAGCATAACTGCCCTGTTAAGTGGCTTATGTTAGCATGTTTAAAGCCTTAATGTCATTTTATGTTACACCACTTATAACCATGCAACTGCAAAATCTAAGAATTTCAGTAAAGTGTGTGTAGATGTGGAAAATCCAAAAATGAAGGAGGGAGTCCGGTCTGGTAAAGTACCTTAGCAGCAACAATAAACCTGTGGTGAATGTCAGTGAGATGAGAGTCATGTTTCAGTGTATGTTCAACTGGGAACCTATGACACTGGCACAGAGGAAGCTATGGGGTGAGGGATTCTAGGCCCATATGTTGAGGCATGGCAAGAGTACACAAATAGAGAAGTTGTGCATTGGATGAACCACAGCTGATAACCAGCTGCTGAAAAGGAGGAAACTTGTGGCCATAATTATGTGAGCCCCACAGCATATCATACTCACCCAGTGACTGAGATGGTTCATCCAAATATCTACATGTACTTGTATGGCCACCTCAGAAAGACAGCCACTTAAAAAGTTCACAAGCCAGAAAAATGGAGTGTTAATGCAAGCCCTCTTCACATATGGCATGAATCTCCTGGGCAAAGCTGCCACAGACAAGCATCATCGGGAATGATATTTGGTAGGAACTGGTGCAAAATGTGAATGATATGGGTGGTCACAATAGGTCTTTACAACATGTGTGATGAAGGGTTACTGATATGATATTCCATTCAAAGGAAAAGGTCCAGGGCATTGAGACAGAGAGGTCCACTAGAGGGGTGGACCAACAATATATAAACAGCTTAATAAGGCCAATGAGCTTTTGGTGTTAAAGCAACCAGCTTCTCATACCTGAGGGTGGTTTGGATCTGGGATTGGGATTTGCTCCAAACACCTGTGTGTTGGTAGGGAAAGCATCAGGTTAGTAACGTCTGTCATAGTAAACTGTAACACTTTCCATGCATGTTCACTCTGAACATGCACCCTCCACTGCATGTTCTGAGTGAAGTATTAACCAAGACCCAACTGCATATCTGTCCTTCCAGGCACATCTTGTCTGCAGGTGCAAAACCAGCATGACAACGCATCTCTGTCAACATATGCATAGCAGTATATTCATTTGTATCATCACGACTCCTATAGGGGGTTATAGAGGTATATGAGTGTGGTGTCATGTGCTTGGATGTTTTCACCGATTTCAGTTGTGGAGAGCCAGTCCAACAAGACAATATACGGCTGATGTCAGCAGAGCACCAGTGGCTAACAATGATGGCAACATGCAGATGCCACATTCTTATGACACAGTGGCATGTCAGCAATATGGGGTCACCCATATCCACCATTACACAAGTCCCTGTGGAAATACAGACTGAGCAGTCACTACATAATTAAATGTTGTCTGTAGTCTGACTTGAGGTGGTCTGTGCCTGACTACCTCACATTTGGAGCCTCCCATTTCCCTGGAACTCATAATCTATGGAAGCAGAACAGATGGTAGTTCCATATGTCTCATGGTGGCACCTATGGATGCAAAATTCGCCACCACTGACACCAGAAGCACACTCTAATTTCCCTCTACTACTTGTGCCTGTGCAGGTATTGGACATCATCTGAAAAAAAACACAGTCACTTACAAGCTCCACCTGCATTCCATGATCATATAGCACATGACATGTATACTACCACTTGACTTGACTCCAGTGCTACCTCTGCTATGGGTACAACACTCATAATTAACCAGCAGATGTGCAGATAGTAATTAACCCAATCATTGTGGCGATGGATATTATGCCATGAGGCATGTCATCACAGAAGGGTAGAGTTCCTTTAGCAATATCCAAGCACTCCCCACATCCAGCTGCATCACAAACTAACATGTTATTAAAAGGAGTAAAGTCAGCCCAACTCACTACATCTAAACAGCTAGTCACAGTGTCACTTCTCTCACTTGTCAACTCCATTCCCCAGCTGTGGGGCACCAAAGCCTATGGTAGCTGTGAGGGTGTTTCTTTCTGGGGTGTCAGGACAGAGCTAAGAGATAAGTGGGTGGGTCTGAAGACAGCAGTAGTTGATCTTTGCTCAGAAAGGCTAGTCAAGTAAAGGAGAGTAAAGCATAGTAAAAAAAAATCACCACCAAATGGTGCTCCCGTTTGTGATTTTTGTAGACAGGATATCTAGGTCTAGCCAAGGTTAGCAAAGTATCCATGTTGAGGACAAGAGGATGGTATCTTAGCAGCTACTCTGGTGGCATAGATGGATGATGCCCCGACTGCAGTCCAGTCAACCAGGGTTCAATTAGCAGCTTGGGCAACTGAAAGAGAGGCAGGAAATGATGACCATGCCCATCCCAGGTTGCAGGGTGTTCATCAATGATGCTCCCTTAGGGAGATGTGTGGGCTAAAGAGATGAGTTTCTCTCAGACAGAATCAACAAGCATGGGAGGTAGGTTGGGGGGGTAAGGAATATAAGGAACCTCTCTGACAGATGTGAAGATGGCTCAGCCCCCCCTCCCCCCCAGGACACCCTTAGGTTTCATGGCTGGTCTCAGCAAAAGCTGGGGTAATTCCAGAGGGGTGGCAAGAGATGAGATGGTAGACTAGGTGTGTATATGAGGCACTGTGGCATGAGGTGGTTAAATTATGTCCCAAGGGAGACAAAAAAGATGGCATCTTTGCAAATGATTTACTTCTATTCATATAATGCAGTGAATCACTACTAAGTCCAAAGCAGCCAAGATGAAAATCAATATCTCCAAATCACAGATCATGATTGCCTCTCAGAAGAGTGGAATGCCTTCTACAGATAAGGGAGCAGTTACTATACAAGTGAAAGAGTCTTAAGTATTCTGCAGTATTGTTCATGAATAAAGGTAGAGGGGTCAGAAGACTGGCCAACATGGGTGCAGCAACTGCAGTACTGCAGATGTTTACTGGACTGTGGTGGGAAGGTGAAAAGTTAACTGCAAAACAAAGCTCTCTGTTTGCCTGTCAGTCTGTACTCCCATTCTCCCTTGTTATGAAATTTGTTTAGTGACAAGGAATCACCAAAATGAATGGCAAAAATAGGGTTTTATGAATGGATAGCTAAGTTCATGCTCTGTGTTAGAGTGAAGAGCTTGTCAGTCTTGGAAGACATCAGAGTACAGCCACTATGTCTCCATGATCAGAGGGGTCAGGAGAGGTGGCTTTGGCATCTTGTGAGGATATACCCTGAGTCCTTTTAGTCAAAACATACTGGGAGATAGCTCCCAGGGCAGACCCAGAACACATTGAAGAGCTATATCTCAGTTCACCTGGGAGAAGTTTGAGATCTCACAGAATGAACTGGTGAAATATTGCAGGGAGTAAGATGGTGCAATCTACACTGCTCACTTTGCTTCTCCATCAGAATTACCAGATCAAGTGGTTCAGGAAAATGAATGATGAGTTTTTTTTGACATTTGTTGATGAAGTGCATTTGCATGTGAACAATTCCACATTTGTTCTTTGGAAGTAAAAAAAACAAAAAGAAATAGAAAATAAAGAAAGAAAGTACAAGTCAATTTTCTATAGATAAAGTGCTAAAGTGGTCTGCAGGTAGAAATATGTAGAGTAGACTGGCAACATAATACAAATTTTCTGAGATGTGCTTTCAGATAGCAACTGTGTACATTTACTCCACGCTGTCAAAATTCTCAGGGCCACAACAACAGTGAGGTTATATATGCTTGTTTTTAGCGGGTGTGTAGGAGACAGGGTGGGGACATCAAAATGATACATACATGGGACAGACAATACTGTGTAACTTAAGGTACATTAAGGCTTCAGAGGCAGCCAGTTTGAATAACAGGCCTCTGAATAACCAAGACAGAGACAAACCAGTGGACCTTAAATATCTCTCTGTCGGGTACAGCAGAGCACAACTGCCTTAATATCTTGATGATGTTCTTCTCTCTCAGGGAATTATAAATAGGAAATAGTCAAATTTAGTGAACATAAAGTGATGCTATCTACTGTAAAATGACAACTACTTCTAGATTTGGATAATTTTTCCAACCATGTAACCCAACACCAAACATAAAGTCATGCAATATATTTATGACAACAGGACATGTTCATTGCTTCTGAGTAATGTGAAGTCATGCAGTTATTTTCCCTGCACCCCATTCTAAAGCTTTGAGAGTACTGAGGAATCGAGATATACCTCACACAAATAATCCATCTCTGTAATAATTCTGAACACTGAATGACATTTGGAGTAAAATGCAGAAATTCCCCAAAACTGCTTAATATCTGAACAATTAAGTGACCGTAAGCATCCAGATATCCATTTCAGTTGCTTAATTAAGAAACACATACACAGAACTAAGTTTATGTCTGCATGTCCCTATGGAGCACTGTATAGTTGATAGACAGACAAATAGAAACACTGGAGAAACAAGATGAATCATTGGCAGCTATGAACAATGCACTGTCAGCACAGTAAAACAGTTACCCTGAAATACTTCCCGTGTTTTATGCAGAAACTGAGTCTGAAATAAAATACTTAGATTTTATTTGAAAATGCTAATAGGATTACACACTGAAATGAATATCTGATTGTAACTGTTTAACTTACACAATGAATGACCTCACCATTATGATGCATTCAAGGACATTCAGACTGGTATCAGATGACCATGTGAGTAATCTGCAGCACACAGCATTTTTAAAAGTTATTTTTCACACTGTTCAGTCTTAGGAAAGGATCCAGTTACTTTTGCTGACCAGTTATTCATAAAGCACATTGCCTGATATGGGTGCAGCAAAGCCATCGAATGTTTGCAATTAACTTTGTATGCTATCCTTAAGTAATAAAGAATAAATCTGTGAGAAGACAGGATGGAGCATTTTAACTGGTTCAAAATGGGTAGATGTTTTAACAGAAAAAAAGCCAAGTGTGTGTGTGAGAGAGACAGATGAGAAGGGACTTTGGAGGAAGAAGCAGAGTTAGAGAAGAGAGAAAGAACATTGCCAAAGAGCTTAAAAGAAGAAAACTGTGTTTGATTTTGTATATGTAAGATCACCATTCAGAAAGGGAAATAGATCAATCGGCACAAAAACTGTATGAATGATATAAAACTATAAAAGAAAAAAATAAATTAATTAAAGGGAAAGAGAGACAAATGCCTGGATTCAGAAAACTATGGTACTGTGTCCATTTAGTGAAAACAGCACTGTTAGAATTGTTCATTGCCATCTAATGGTGATTAAGTGTGCAGTAGCAGAAACTTTTTTGCAGACATGGAGATCAATTACCACAAAAACTATATGAATGATATAAAACTGTAAAAGTAAGAATAAATAAATTAAAGAGAAAGAGAGACAGAGGGAGAAGGCTTGGTGATGAGGATGACTAGACAACAAACTGGGGAGGGGAGTGGCACAAGGAAAGGGGACACCATGAAAGACAGGATGGGGTGAGGACTGCCTAACAAGCTGCACAGTAGTCAGCTCAAACAGAAGTCTGTCACCTTCATGATTGCCCTTGTGGCTTGGCCCAACAACTGGTAGTCCGGTGGTTGGGGACATGCATGCATACATACAATTGGGCAACTCTACAATTTATGTGAGGACATGCTCCAGGATTCTGATCTGGGTGCTCAGATACTGCTCAACCATAGCCATCAGTAGACACTGCACATGCTGCTGGATCATCCAACAGGGCCTCCTGGTGCCAGTGCTCACTGGGAATTCTACAACCCCCACTGTAGAAGCTGCACTGAAAACTATCAGCATCCATTCCTGATCAACCAACCCATAGGAATGACCTTCATCACCCTGCAGAGAGGCTTCCCTGGGGACTGTTGGGGACCCAGCAAGTAATGAAAAGGCAGGTGCAGGTTATGCAGGATACTGCCACACCACATCCAGCACCATGGCTAAGGTTGCAGAAAACATGAATTTAAATGGAGGGCAATAAGACAACAACTGACAAGAAATATAATTAAATATGCCAGCAATTTAGAGGACAAAAAAATAAATTATCTCTAGTTTGTGCTACAATGTTTTGCAATACAAGCCCTGGAAGGGGAGAGGTACAGTAAAGTAAGTAGTACAAACAGAAAAGTAATATACACACCTGATGCACACCTTGTACACAACTATGTAGGATATAATTGCCAGTACATAAGTCATAGCAAAATGTACGGGTGTCAACCACAGTAAGTTACATGGACAACAAAAGTAAGTAGGAATAGACAATCTGTACTAATAAACTGCACAGCCATGATGAGATTATGGGTAGGAGCCTGCACTGTCTGGTAAGTGCTAGGACGCATAATATAGGGGAGCAACAGTCCTCAAATAATGTATAAAAATAACAACAAGAATGCACAGAAGATATACAATCACTGTGATGAAACTGCACCCTGATAAACATAATGCTAAAACTATCACTATACAACAGCCCAACATCTGTATGTGCCTAGTATGTCAGTTGTAATGGGCACAGGCATGCAGACTGGGCAGTCAAACAGTACAACATGTAATGCTGGCAAAGCCAGTGTGGAATACCTGCATGATGTAACATTGTTTAGAGGCACAGACCAATGTGAACTGTTAATGTGCCATTGCAGAGACCTACACATGCAAGTAAATTGTTCCAGTCAAGGCAGGCCAGTCTGCAGTAAGAAGGTATTTTCATAAATACCTGGCAGTAAGAAGGGAAATGTCATTGCATGTATATGTTCAGAGACCTATAATGCAAAGCAAACCTTTGAGCATTCATGAAGATAAACAAAGTTTACCTATAAAGCACTGGTGCTGTTAAAGCAAAGCAAAACTAAAAGTACTGGTGAAGTTGAAGTAACAAAACAGCAGAAGAGCAGTTACATTTAAAGCATAGATTATCTGTAACTACTGGTGCAATTAAAGTTAAACTAAACTTAAAGCATGGGTACAGTTGCAGCATTGCAAACACATACAGTTAAGCAGGTTAGGTTAGAACAGTAACTGAGATCTGAACAGGCATGTCAGCCTCATTTGATTGATCATTTTTGTCCCTCTGCCTCCTACTGTACAGAAAAATAGATAAAAGAAAGACTAAAAAAGAAAAGAGAATACCCATGAACATCAATAACTGTTAACAGGAAGGTTTAAAATAAGACAGACAAATGTAAAACCACCAGTAACTTATTCATACATACTGTAGAATTTGATCTCCATTTCCCCATCCTCTTCCCATTGGGAGAGAAGGTGAGGGTGGTGCCTTCTCGGGTCACAGTACCAATGCCGGCTCTTCTCACCAGAGTAGGAGAAGCTTGTGACATCACTCCTGTCCTGGCAAAGTTAAGAGCATAGCATCCACCTTATAATGCAGGTCCTTATATGAATCTCCCTGCAGATGTTGTCAGTGGTACATATGCTGCAGGTGCAGAAAATCTTGGCCTCCCTGCTGCAGCTGATCTTCCAGTATCAGCTCTTGGAGAAGCGATAGCCACTTGCCAGGTTGAAATCAGGAGGGATGGGGTAGCTAAATTATGTTAACACATAGTGTGGATGTCACAGAATGTACATTGATGAGGAACATGGCAGTATGATGTTGCCCATTGCCAAAACAGATATACATAAAAAGGGAAACAGGCCTGATGGACACTAATAGCATATGGTACAGCTCCTCTGCCAACACATAATCTATACATTAGCATGGCCACATGCCACAAAAAAGTTGCTGTCATGGCATCATACCCTTATAGGCCAATGAAGGGGTTGCAGAAGCCCTTGGGCATGCTGGTGTCACAGAGCTGCCTGAGCATGTGCAGTCTGCATCATAGCCTATCATTTGTGTTCATGAGCAGGTAGAAGCCTGCAGAACACTGTAAGGATACTAGTATACTGTGCTACATCTGTGATTCAGAAATATTTCATCTTAATTGCTTTATTAGCATAATTGCTGCACAATATTTCCTGTAATTGTTCAATAAGAGCCACTATTGCCAATGCTGCGCTCATTGCACTACCAATTTAGCTACAGTATGACATACAGATTTCTTACAGAGAGTATCTCAGTGTTCTACACAGTAAAAAAGTGTCCTGCAGTTCCTGTGGTAAGGGTACACAAGCCAGGGGATGACAGTAGATATATATATATATATACCTTATGGTATACTGGGAGATTGAAATAAGGTATGTGTGCTTCCAGGGTACAGGTCAGACAACAGTAGCCTACTCGATATACTGGCGAATGTCAGTGGCTGCCTGACAACACTCATATGGTGGCAACCCAGAAAGTGAGGCATGTGTCAGTCTGCATACCCTCTGCTACAGGACTGCAATTGAAGTACACATACATGGGGTGGTGTTGGGATGCTCACGTGGTAAATGTTTGGACTGCAGATGTGTTCTGATAGGCAAAAAGTGGTGTGGTCTGAAGGGGACACTTGTCAGTACAGATAGAACAAAGAGAACATGTTTCATAGTTTTCTGCTCCTTTGCTGTCCTGACTGAACAACTGGGGAATGTTGCATGTGCAGATGGTGTGTAGCAGGGATTCATCTAGCTGCAGACAGTTATATGTCAGGAGTGGAAGAGTCATACAGAAAATGGTAGACATATCTGTATCCTAGCACTGGACATAGGTGTATGCCCCTATGTACACCTATAAAGCATCACCATTTGTAAATATTCTATCCAACACAGACACAGGTGTTATTACAGACCCTATATGTGTATGAACATTGCATTCTAAGCACACACAAGGTTGACAGGGCCTTCCAGGAGTGCATGTTGGAAGACACTATTACAGATAGAATAAGGTCTTGACCACAGCAGATTGACACAACAGGTGCACTGCAGGGCCACTGACATGATCCTGTGTACTTGCACAAAGACGTAATTCATTTTAGAGACGATCATGGACATAGGTTGGCTCCATCATCACAGACCACATTCACCAGTATGGAGGACTTCTTGGTGACCCTGTTAGGGGACAGTGACAGGAACACTGCTATGTAGTAGAGGCCTGGATATGGGTTCCAAAATGGGCACAGCATTATGTGCCTCTGTAGGGGATATAGCAAGTTAGTATCACTGTAAGGCAGTAGTATGTTCTTGTGATGCACCACTAACTTGAACATGCCAATAGAAAACACCACCATATCTCCTCCACAGGAACATCTAGGATACAGGCACAGTGGCAGACATCTCAATGTATATTTACCATCATTCTTTGAATGATCTGTCTCCTACAGTGGTTGTGCAGCACTAGGTTGTGGGATTCTCACATATCATGAGTTGTGCTACAGATGTTCATTGGTCAGCCTTTGTGGGTGCAGTGGTCATAGGGTCAGTTACAATGGAGCAGGACATGCCTGACATCAGTGCAACATCATATTCTGATGAAGATAGCAACCTTGTCCTGGCACAGTCTGATAGCACAGTGCCACTGTCAGTAATAATTACTGTGGTGGGCACTCGCCCACCCTGGTGCATTGGAGAGAAAAGTTCATGATTTCACAAAGCTGGAATGAGTTATCTTTCTCCTTTTCCCTTTTCTCTATTTTGCCATTTGTACCAGTGGCTGAATTTTAGTAATTGAAATGGAAGTGCATTGTGAAGCAGAGAAGATTGTAAAGTTCAATAAAAAAAGAATTAAGCAAAAAAAAAAAATAAAATAAAGGCATAACATAATAAAAGCAAATAAATGCAAATATCAATATGTAACAAAGATTCCCCAATTATTTATTTACTGATATTTATCTGTTAGTTTTCTAAGTTAGTTAGACAGTGCATAAGTACTAACTGGACTTTATTCATCTTTATTCATCTATCACCCAGACCACAGTCAAGGTAAAATTAAACAAGGTAAGCACTGACAGAGTTTACATATAGGTTTATAATGTGTGTGTGTGTGTGTGTGTGTGTGTGTGTGTGTGTGTGTGTGTGTGTGTGTGTGTGTGTATATATATATATATATATATATATATATATATATATATATATATATATATAAAATCAATTAACTTATAGCTTTCACTTCTAATATGAGCAGCAGTGTTCTTTCTGCATAGGGAAATCTATTTAAGTTCCCAGTAGAAACTTCAGTCTATCTATAATATAACCTTTACTCTTTTCTCTTCCTTCCTTTAGCCCTTCTAATTCATTCTATCTAGCTTTCCTTAGCTACTGTCTTAACCACGTTCTTATATGCTGAATCTTATTTTGTAACAGTTTCTGTCTCCTTTCCCATCCCATAAAGTTCTCTTAGACTGTAGAATTTCTGCATGTCACTGATTGCATTATTTCTGTAGTGCTTTGATGCTGTGATGGTGGGGCTCCTCATCATTCAGATCTCACTATAGTCGGGCTTCACTTCGCTTCCCTACCCTACCCCCAATTCCCATACACTCCTACCTACTCTACATTTATACTCTGTAAGCTCCATCCCTTTCTCCCACAGTCTTCTCTTCTTCCTGTCTCTCTTATCCAATTGAAACTCTCTAGCAACACCTCTTTCCCTCTACACTGACTAATGTCTTTTCCTACTGTATATTTTGCAAATCTAAAATACATGCACATTACATACAACTCTTACCCACCCTTCCTGTGTTCTTTTCCACTAACTACCATTTCAACTCCTCAACTTATATCATTCTTCCACCAGACTGTCCCTAACTCATTCCTCTTTCTTACATCATCTTCTACCCTTGTCTCCCTGTTCACCCTTCTTGTATCTGCTTTTTCTGTCCTACTCTTTAAATAGGTTTGCTATCTACATTTCTACTCCCTTTCTCCTCCTATTCTGCATACTTTCATGCTACAAAATAAATTATCTTGCATATTAACTTACCACCCACACTTATCCCTCCACTTTTTAATACTGACAAATATTACCCTGTCATAACACCAACCTTCCAAACTTTCTCATTTACAAATACAGACTCCTCAACAGTCACTACCATCTTCACATACAAAGTTCAAACAATATATTAATGAATACACGAAAAAGCTAGTGGTGCAGCAAAAAAAGAGTGAAATCACTTTAAAATTGCCACAAAGTTCAACTTCTGTTTCATAGACTCCATAATCACCCTAACCAAAAACTGTCCTAATTCAAACCACACTCCACATCTCTCCCTCCTCCCCACAAGAAATCTACTTTTTCTCTAAATCCTGTTCTTACTGCTTACATTAAATCTTTGATGTCTAAACCAAAACCCTGCTCTCACACAGCAGAAAATCTCTCAGCTGAATTCTTAAAACTAGTGACATTACAAAATCTCTTCAGTTCAAAAATAATAAAAAACACACAAGTAGCAAGGTAGTAGACCTCTCTTTACTTCACCACAAAATCATCTGGTACCTCGGCCTCTCGCTTTCAAGGATAAATATAACCAAATACATTCTACTGTTATATTAGGTGAAACCATCACTTAATCAATCAATTAACTACTAAATTACCTGAACACTTTAATATAAAATATACAATATACATCTCCTATTGCCTTAAACCCAGTAAAGTGACCCATGCATTTAAATACATTTTCCTATTTTAACTGTTGTTGTATTTATAACATTTTATACATTTTATAACATTTCATAATGCAAACATTTTATACAAAATATAACACATCTTAAACATTTAAAAACATACTTAAATATAATCTACCTCTAAATTTAACCCTCTGGGTGTCAAAGTGCCATAATTTAAAATAATTTTACTTTCAAGCACATTTAATTTTTGCTTCAACTCACAACATTTTGCTTGAAAAGGTTTTGCCAAAACACTAAAGAAAAAAGTGGAGTCATCTCCGCCATGTACTTTACAAAAATGATCTGTCGCAGGACTCCTATAATTCTTGTTTCGAATATCACCCACATGTTCTAGAATTCTAACCTTACCAGCTTTTTTAGTTTGACCTATGTACAATTTTGTTTTTTCACATCCACATCCTATAGCATACATTACTCCACATGAAATACAAGTAAACCTGTCCTTGCTTGAAATTTTCCTATTGTTTATTAGACCTCCTGAAATTTTCCTAATTTTATGACAAGCTGTTACATTTCCCACAAGAAAATGAACCCATGACTGATTCACTTGATGCAAACAAAGGCTTATTCAACAATTCCTTTAGATTGGAATATCTTCCATAAGAAAATTTTACTACACCTGGAAATACATCACCAGCTATCTCATCTAAACATACCAAATGCCATAAGCCCAGAAGCAATTCTCTCATTATGGCTGAGAAAGAAGAATATTTAGAAACAAAATAAATATCATGCCCTAAAATACCAGGCTTCAAATTTCGGTTCCTATTCTTACTTATTCCTTGTCCCTGATTATTATTAACCTGAAACTCTTCACCTGTCAATATCCTTCTTAAATCATGGTCCAATTTGTCTCTATCATAACCTCTTAACAATAGTCTCTCCCTTGTTTTCATCAAAAATGAAGCTCTATATTCTTCCTCAGAAGTGTTACGGGCAATTCGCTTATATTCCCCCAAAGGCAATGATCTAATCAAATGTGAAGTGTGCATACTTGTCGCAAACAAAACATTATATACAGCTGTAGGCTTCCTATATGGCCTGTACTGAATTGTCTGATGTTTATCCATATAAAATTCAACATCCAAAAATTGTATAACAGAATTACCAAAACTTGTGCAAAATCTAATGCCATGTGCATTGCAATTCAGGCCTACAGTAAACTGCTCAAATTCTATAGGTGAGCCCTTACACAAGACAATGAGGTCATCAATAAATCTACCATGCAGCACATCTCTTGATAACACCAAGATAGAAGTATTGCCCACACACCAAACTGCTTGGTTTTATTATCGATGATCAACTAAAGTATGATCTTCATATCCAAAACTGTATCATGAAATTCCCGAGAGACCTGGTATACTTTATAGATCATAAAAGTTCCTTACCAATGACTCTAAACTCTCTCTCTCTTGCTAATGCTTATCTACTTCCCATTCTGCTTTATGCCTCTCCCATTCTAACCAACATACAATCTACCCCAGAAAACAAAATAGAACTCTGCTATAATAAAGTTGCCAGATTTGCTGCCAACCAGCCATCTAATTCACACTACTGTCTAGCTCTAAAAACGTTAAAGTGGCTTGGGCTGCCTCACTATCTCCTGCTCTCTCAGCTAGCCCTTACTCATTTCATACTAAATAAACATACTTCCTGCCCAGCCATCTCATCCACCATCACTTATTATATCCCCAAAAACTCTATCCAGAGCTCTGACCAACTTCTCTTGGAAATCTATAAACCTAAAAGATCTATAGGCCATAACATATACAGCTCCACAGTAGCCTTGGCCTGGAACAAAATTCCCTTAACCATCAGATCCATACCAAACAGTCACAAATTAAAAAAAAAATCACTGCCTTAACCCATCCTAGCCTCTCTATAACCCATTACTTAACCCAGTCTAGCTTGTCAGTAACCATTTCTTCTTCCCCCTTATTCAACCAACTTATTTCCTCTCCCTCCTCCTATTTTACTTGCTTCCACCATCTATACTGTCCTGCTTGTATTTTTTCTTCCTGTGTCCTCTTACCTTGACACCACCTCTGCTACTACTACCATTCATATACTCTTCATCTTCATTTCTGTATCATCTATCTCACTACCACTCTGCACCTAGTTTCTCCATCACTTCATTTTTCCTTAAATACTAAATCCAGTCTAATTTGCCTCATATATGACTATTCTTTTCAACTAATTACCTGTGGCTAGAAGCAAATTTAAACTTGTCTGTCCTCAATGTACATTGTTTATTTTAAACTATTATTTTTTTTAACCTGGATATCTGATGCTAATATTTTACTTTGTTTTGTAAAAATCTTCTTTTGTGTACCTCATTCTAATTTTTATGTTCAAAACTTTTCTCCCTGGGCCTCCACTGAAAAGGGTTTTTTGCCCAGTTGGACTTTTCCTGGTTAACAAATATCAAATAAATAACTAAATATATGTAGATGGGGGGTGAGAAAGATGGATAGATAAGAACCATGTTGGTGTATGATGCATGAAATATGTTGCAGTTTGGGTTTGGGGAAAGAGTTTCATGATGAGTGATAAAGCCCATCATTATAAGCAGAGTTTTCAAATTTTGTAGAACTAGATATTTCATGAATCTTACAAACCAGACACCAGCATATTTCACTTATGCAATATTTTTTATTGGAGTTGTGTTCCCCTTTAACTTGAATGGACTTCATTAATAGCCTATATGGCAGAGTGATTAAGAAATGTATGTATTTTGTGCAGAGAGATGCTACCACCAGCCTTGTTGACAGATGCAAAATCTTAGTGTTACGAGGCAGACAATGAAAACGTGTACTGGGTAGCTGCTGCACTAATAAATATGTATATTCAAGAGGCTGTTATATGCCTGCTGGTAGTCACTGTGTTGCATGTTATTGCCCCTGGCAGCCTGAGTCATCCATCTGCTCCTAACATATCATGCCCTTCATGACACAGCAATTGTAGCCAACTACCATGTTGATAGTGGTACCATACAGGAGTTAGTCGAGATGTATCACCCTTATATGCAGTTCTGGGTAATGTATGAAGTACCTATCCTTATGGACAGCGTGGTTTTGAGAACACTAGCTACAGGGACCTTTCTCTGATAAACTGAGGACACAGTGGGTATATCCCAAGCATCTGCTTCAAGGACATTACACCAGTATATAAATGCCATGCTACATCATGTTGCAGAATATATGTGGCTTCCATATACCACAAAAGATACATACAACACTATGCAGATATTTTATGATATATCCATCTCCCTTCATTACTGAGGGTCATAGACTGCACACACATTACAATAAAGGTCTGGCATGGTATGCAGAGAGAACAGTATATCAGTCATAAGGGATTCCACTCTGTCAACTGCTAGGTGATCTGTAATGCATAGGTCATAATATACAGTTTATCTGCAAATCACCTGAGCAGTACCCACAGCTCTCATATATGGCACACATACAACTAGTTATTTGTGTGGCGTGATTTGCTCAAGGGATATCTTATTGGTGATGCTGTATATGCCCTGAAGCCATGGCTAGAAACACCAATTACAAATCCATAGACTGTGGAAGAAAATGGCTGCAACACTGCCCTGTCACAGATATGGATTGTTGTTAAATGCTGGAAGCTCACTTATGCTGCCTGGCTATATCTGGTGGTGCACTGCAGTATGTCCCTGCTTTATGCAATACAATCTTACAGTATGTGCAGCGCTACACAACATCATGATATACAAATAGTTATAGCTGGGCAGAGAAATTCAGAAGGAGGAACTACCATACTGAGAAGAGAAGGAGATATCTGATGAGGAGCCTGTGAAGGGGCTGGCTACAAGGGAGGAACCTGTGAAGGAGGAGGTGCCTGACGAAGAGACTGTGAAGGAGCTGGCTGCAGGGGAGGAGCCTGTAAAGCAGAAGATGCCTGATGAGGAGACTGTGATGGAGCTGGCTATAAGGGAGGACTATGTCAGGTGTAGGTAGGCAGTGTATGGCATAGCATTTGCTAAGAGACAGCATGTGGCTCATAATTATCAGCCAGAATAAAGTAGCACATAAAATAAAAATTGATGCATGAAAAAGTACAGACTGGCCCCACTTTCCTTCAGACATAGGCTATTCAATCAACAGAATATTGAGGGAAAGTCACTATTATTATCTTATTCATAGGAGGAGAGGGCCTCAGTCATAAGGGGTTCCACTTTATCAACTGCTAGGTGATCTGTATTGCACTGGGGACAATATACAGTGTGTTTGCAGGTCACTTGGGTAGTGCCCACAGTTCTCATATATGGCACACATGCAGCTTATGTCAGTTGCTTATGGTGAGTGATTTTCCCCAAGGACATCCCAGAGGAAAGTGTGTGTGCGCGTGCATGTGTGTGTGTGTGTGTGTGTGTGTGTGTGTGTGTGTGTGTGTGTGTGTGTGTGTGTGTGTGTGTGTGTGTGTGTTCATAGGTTCATAGGTGTTTACTAGGCTAATGAACACAACGGCCTTTTTAAGCCTAGCCATGGATCCCAAATCTCTGACAAGTTCTGGTACCCTTGATAACTGTAAGCAGGGGCTTGAGAGGTGAAACATTTACAAGCAAGGGTCTGTGAGATGAGCACTTTACAGGTTGCTTGTGTCCATTAGAGACATAGGTGTCAAACAGGAATTAATTTCCTGTTACCCATCCAGCTGTCATCTTGAATTGGGTTAGGAAGGAACTCTGCTGCACATGGATGGGGAGCTTGTTCCAGAGACAAGGTAATCTCTGGAATCCATACCTGTCTCTCTCCAGTAGGTCTTATTTATATCAAAAGCAAGGTTTAAGTCTTTAGAATGGGTAATTCTGGTGATATGCAGGTGATCCATCAGAGTAGGCTTTGACAATGCCCTGTATGCCAGGCATGGATCTCCCCTCAACAGCCTGTAGGAGACAGAATATGTTGATAGGGCCTTGAGGCAGTCTGCATAGGACATGTTATTTACAGCCTGTATTCTTTTAGTGAGGAATTTCTGTGGACGTTCCAATTGTTGGATATGCCTGGTTATGTACATACCAAAGGGTACATTGTATTCAAAGATAGGTCTGATGGGTTCCCTATTAGAAGCCCAAAGATGCATTCTTTCGAATGGGTCTTGGTCAAACTCAAAAGATGGAAATGGCAAAAGATCGAAGCTGCTTTTAAGCAAATTCTTTCCCTGGGAAAGAATTTGCTTGGCTGCTTCATTACTTTGCCGTTTTCGACACTGTAGTGTGGCCTCAGATTTGGTATATTTAAGTAGGGGGTGTAGAGGGCACAGCCCCCCAGTTACTGTAATGTTTAAAGTGTTTGTTTTTTTTTTGTTGTTGGAACAGCGATTTTTTTTCCCTAGGGAAAAAAAAATGCTGTTCTGACAGTTCGAAATTGTAAGCTTTCACTTACATAGGGTCAGTTAATCACCATTCGCTTTTTTAAGCATTCAGTGATCTAATATAGACCTGTCTGATGAATGCTGAATACAGCGAAACAATGACTTCCTTGGACTTAGATGCCATACTTTTTTTTCTAAGCTGTGCACCATAATATGATTTTCTCACTACTGTAAGACTAGATTGCTATGTACTGTTTGTGTTTCCCTACTGATTACTGGGTCATCTCTAAGGGGTGTGTTGTCAATATGAAAGTTAGCATGGGTGGATGACTTCCCAAAGGATATTATTATGCATATCTTGTCATTTAGTTTTAGTCCATGGCTCTGACACCAGTTGTTTGTCTGTGTCAGCCCTTCCTAGAGAAAATTTGCATCTGTGTGTGTGAGTGTGTGTGTGTGTGTGTGTGTGTGTGTGTGTGTGTGTGTGTGTGTGTGTGTGTGTGTGTGTGTGTGTGTGTGTGTGTGTGTTTGAGACAGAGAGACATGGACAGGGTATTGGGGAGTGATGGGTAAATTGGCCAGGGATGGGGTAGTGTCCTCATCGGTATGTGAATGTGTGGTGATGGGCACTGCAGAATGTGTGTGTTTGTGTGTGTGTTGGGCCACAACTACAGCAGATGATGCAGCACTGTGGTAGGATCTAATGGATAGGTCCAGGACACCCACAGAAGTCATACGCACTGGCCATACACATCCATGTCTATGGGGGGCACCCTGTGCTAAGGAAGTCAAAGGTATGAGCCACACCACACTGTAATGGATATCATGAAGCACTAAAAAATACAGCGGTAAAAAAATGAGTTAAATACCATTTCCTCTAACTTACCTTTCTAAAACGCCTGCTGCTTGTAGAAATTATTGTAAACAACTGTTTACACTACTGTTTAGGCTGCTCTATTGCAATTGTTTACAGTGTCATGAGGCCCATGGCAGGTGCAGGTGCTTTTATCATGCTTCTATTGTGAAGCTTCTATTGTGGTCCTTATGTTAGTGAGCCTCATTCAAATGAGTGCACCTTAATTGCACATTTATCTCAGTGTATAATTAACTGGTGCCAAGTTAAGAGGTTTGCACAGATTCATGGATTTGCAAGAGCACCTGCAAAGCACACTGAGGAAGAGTGGGTGGCTTAATAAGCCCTGTAGGGACATGGGGGAGTATACCTGGAGTTGTATAGCCTAAAATGACACTAAAGAGCAAAAGTATTAACCAAGAGATGCATTATAACCCCTATGCAATGTTTTCATGCCATTTCTCACACTTTAATACCATGATACCATGCCATGTATTTTCATATTATGTAATGGTGGCACCCCAACTGGTCATGCTAACTAGCTGCTCAAAGATACATATCATGTGTCAACACCATCAAGTGTGTAACCATGAGAGATCTATCATAGTTCTCTGGATTTTACCTGCTGAATGGTCATGACTTCCAAGGGCATTGAAGGTGGCTGGTCTTTCATGTGTGCCCTTAGGAAATTTACGTCTTTCTTTTCCTGCTTCATAGGGACTACCTGGAATGCTTCACTGAGTACTCATATTAGGCTGTTCAGTATAAAATGGATGACTGGGCACAGTCTGGTCAGGACAGTGTCTGATGTCACTGGCATACCCTGTTCTGGTGAGTAGTGTCAGCACCACTACAATGAACTACAGAGGTGCCATCCACTCCTTCTTAGCCAATGGGAAGAAGAGGAGAGCAAGGACCCAGAGATGAATTGTAAGTATGCAGGTCTTATCATTACCCTGTTATTTCCCCTAACAGCTATTTATGATCTTGGTAGACATTTTATTAATGTCTGCTGCATTCCTTTTTATTGTTTTGCAACTCAGGTCAAGATTATAGAGAATGCTCTCTTGTTCCACAGGAGAATGGAGTAGATGTCCAGGCAAAGGGGATGTGTATGAGTTCTTGTTCTGTTATGTAGTTGTTGTTTCTTTCGGCTTTTCCCGGTTAGGGATTGCCACAGCGGAACTCCAATCCGCTAATATTGGCAGTAGATTTTTACGTGCTGGCTTGCCGGGCCTAATGCACAACCTTCAATGAAGGAACGCCCATTCACGCATGTCACCACACAGAAGATGCTCTAACTGAGAATCGAACGGGCAACGTCTAACTGTGAGGCGACAACGCTACCGCAGCACCACCACCATGGGTTGTCCTGTTATGTAGTAGTCTGTAATATTATTTTCACTTTTCTGAGACCACTGCCAGCATTTGTATGAGTATCTGTACAAGTGTTGAATAAGCTACAGCTTACCTATTACCACTGCAATAGTCTTATAGGTATCAATGAAAGCTATATGCTATTTTGTTCTAGTATTTAAGTTTAGGTCTGACAGATGTCATACACTGTATACCTATGACTGATCATTTCAGTCTTGTGACCTTGAACAGAAAAAGACAAACCCTGTGAATATATACTGGTTTGTACACTGAGAGCACATATAATTATAAGTTACACACAGCTGTTATTTGTAGTGAAAGCAGCACCTCTGTCTTCCTGCAGTGCTTGTTTCTCAGAGTTTAGCATGCAAAGTAGTTGTTAAATTTTTGAGCTGTGCATACTGCCCAACTAACAGTATACATGGTGGGAATGGTGAGGTCTTGGAGGAAACATGTACATGTTTAGGTGGGTGTCCTGGGGGTCATAATGTGTGATGGGATGTGAGGGGAGGATTGAATGGTGAGATGGTTGTATGGGGACCTGTGGGTGGTGGGGTGGGCTGTCTGTCAGCATATTGCCTATGCTTTATTCTAATGTTTTTCCCTGCTGTTCATACTTTCACCTGGTGTGCAATTGTTTTGTCTTGCTACAGCCATGTTGTGTATGTTGATGAGATGCATCTAACCTTCCTGTCTTTGTGCAGCACCTACTGATAATTTTGTCTGTTGAATATTGTTTCTTCTCTACCTGCTCACAGGTATATTGGGGTGCACAGCTGCTGGCACTTTGTAAGTCCACACAGCATGACTCTTAGTATGTCCCTTCCTGGGGGGCAGCCAGGCAACTATTTCACACACTGACCATGACATCTACCATCCAAAAGTCCTGTGCCATCAGTGAAACCTCTTCCTCATTACACCCAATCCAGGCAATAGGGTCAGTTGCACTGAATACCTACCTGCACATCCTACCAAAGGGATTTGGGTAGTGCACTTAGATGTAACTAATAGGTTGTCTGGACGCAGACATGGTACTTCTGTAGAAGAACATTATGTAGCAGTCTGAGCATTCATTTATATGACTACTAATGCCTTGTATTTGTTCTTCTCCTTCTTTTTCCCACAATCCTTCAATTTAAATGTTATTTATATTTTTGTTGTTTTATTTTTATCCATTTAAGTTGACATTTTCTGCAGCATCTGCTACAGTTATGCCAGTAGTGTGGCAGAAGTGTGAGCCCTTCCATCAGACACAGACTTCTCTTTCCATTTCATTTGGCCCAAGACTTTCTTCCTCAATGTATGTGGCAGGAGTCAGCCTAATAGCACCACCAGTGGTCTCTGGTGGTCAGTCTGTGGAAAGGAGTGCTATTATAGTGGAGGTGGTAGGGGGAGTTGATGGGTGCTCAGCTGGACACATACCACACAACAGGAGAGGGACTTTTTGTTGCTTCAAGTTAGTCAGAGTGGTGACTGACCTCTCCCTGGGTCTAGTCCACGCAGAGTGGAAAGAGAAGATGTATATCTACCTTATTTCCCATCTAGAATTCCCCTTCCTGGTATGTCATCTCGTGCCACTGTTTCTTATCCAGTCCTCCCCATCACCAGTGTCCTCTCTGTATGTCTATAATTTAACTGCCAATGTCCTAATGAGTCAGCACCTGCCCTGTTTCTCTTTGTGTTTTGTTTGGCTGTCCCTACTTCTACCCTCCTACCTTCTTACCATTGTCTGCCTAAAATTTATATTCTTTCACATCTTGTCTTCTCTTAGAAAAAGAAAATGGGCGCTAGTCCCTCACAAAAATATACCCTTCCTCCACACTCCCAATCTTACTTCCCCCTTGTGCCCTTGTGTATGTTTTTCTGCTTGCTCAAACTCTGTTTCTAATGAACTACAAATCCATTTCCTCCCCTTTTAAAGAAAACAGATATAAACATTGCTGGGATATTTACTCTGGCTCTAGATTTCCTCATAACATCATTATGCAATGCATTTGCATGTGTGTAGGTGCATACTTTCTACTTGCTAGCCACTTCTGTTCATGGCATTTCTGATTGCATTTGGGGGGAACGATCTCTCACCACCAAGTCTGCCATTTCTGGAAAAAAGTTTTTAATTAGTAGCTCTTTTAGCTGTGGAATTCCAGCTAGTTAAGTGATAATTATCTTCAGGCCATGTTTTACAACTCAGGGTCATCACTGTAGCCTAAGCGCACATGCTGTAGGCATGTTTCTGAATTCCATGGTTGTCTAATTTTACTTTTCTTCTGTAATTTTATATTTGTTATTCTACGAAATTATTGTATTTCTAGTGAATTGATTTAGCCTGCCAGTCTTTTTTTTCAGGGAATATAAGTTCATAGATACAAACTAGGCTAATAACCACCGCGACCTTTGTAGGCCTAGCCATTCAACCCACCTAATTGTGTCAGTATGTATCATGAGCATGTATTAGGAGAGAATATGTTAATTAGGAAGATTTTAAAGGTTATGTGGGGGGGGGGTGCCTCTTACTATCTGAGACATGTGGGCCAGACCCTGGGTGGCTTTCCAGTTTCTCATCCATTAGTCAAGGTTACGCTTAAGTAGGGTGAGGGATAGACTCTGCTTCACATGGATGGGGAGCCTGTTCAAGAGCATTGGGACCCTCTGAGACACATATCTGTCTTGCCAACATGTCCTATCTATGTTGCAAACAAAATTTAAATGCTTAGATCTGGTGATTCTAATGCTGTTTGTCTTGTGGATGTGCAAAAGGTCCATCAGAGTTGGATCTGAGGATGCCTTGTATGTCAGGCATAGATCGCCTCTTAGTAACCTGCAGGAGACTGAGTATAGAGATAAGGCTTTAAGGAGATCCATATAAGACAATGTGTTAATAACCTGGATTCTCCTGGTAAGGAACATTTTGTGACTGTTCTAACTGCTGCATATGTCTGGTAAAGTACAAGCCAAAGGCTGTATTATACTCAGTGTGGGTCTGATAAGGACCAAGTAAAATGGCACTATGACTTCCTTGGACCTGGATGCCATGTTCTTTCTTATAAGTTGGGTAACACAGAATTTTTTTGCTACCTTGCCCACATGTTGGTCAAAGGCCAGATTACTATCTGCATATATTTTCAGATCCCTGACTACTGGGTTAACTGTTAGGGATGTCTTAAGGATGGAGCAATCAGCCTGGGTGGCTGTTTTCCCAAAAGGCACTATAATGCATTTTCTGACATTGAGTTTTAATCTATGACTTTGGCACCAGTCATTTATCTGTTAGACCCTCCTATAAAATGTTTGTGTCATGGAAGGAATCTAGGATTGCTCCCAATCTGCAGTCATCTGCAAACTTGGTCGGCCAAATGCACTTGACATTAGCCCTTACTTCCAAGTAGTAGATGGCAAATAGAAGCGGTCACAGCATGGAGCTTGAGGTAGCCCACTGGTGAGCAGTCTCTTAGTAGAGGTGGTCTCACCAGTCCTGACTTTCTGAGCCCTGTCTATGAGCCAACAGGCAATCCAGTGAATTATGTAGGCATTTATGCCCATTTCAGTGAGTTTCTTAACTATACCGTAGTAGGGTTCATAGGTTCACAGGTAGGTACTAGGCTATTGGCCCTAGGGCCTATACAAGCCTAGCCAAAAATGTACCCTGGCTTTCGCCACCCAAGAAAATTATTTTCCTGTGCCCCTGTCAAGCAGAACCACAGAAGTGATCCCCAGGGTGAATTTCCTATTACCCATCCAATCATCAAGATTTTTCTTGAAGAGTGCTAATGAGGAGCTCTGTTTGACATAGATAGGTAGTCTGTTACAGAGTATGGGAAGTCTCTGGGACAGGAATCTATCCCTCCAGCATGTTCTGTTTATTGTGGTGACAAGGTTTAGGTCCCTAGAGCGTGTAGCTTGGGGGGATTGGGATTTCTTTAAGTGGAGCATGTCCAACAGCTCTAGGTTTGACATAGCTTTGTATGCTAGGCAGAGATCACCTCTGAGTAGGCGATATGTGACGGAGTAAAGCTGGAGTTTTTTGAGACGGTCTGCGTAAGGCATCTGTTTGAGGCCAATAATCCTCTTTGTGAGGTATTTTTGCAACCTTTCCAGTTGCTGTAGATGTCTTGTGAGGTACATACCAAAAGGGGTGTTGTACTCTATAATGGGTCTAATGAGTGATGAGTAGAGGGGAACAATGACCTCTTTTTTTCTGGATGAGAAACCTTTTGTGATGAGGTGTGCCATGTAGAAGGATTTCCTGACCACTTTGGCAATGTGATTATCAAAGGAGAGACTACTGTCCACCTGTGTTCCAAGGTCTCTTATTACACTTTCGGTGTTAAGTAGACTACCGCCTATGTGGTAGTTCATGGGTACAGAATTTTTACCAAAGGGGATGACAATGCACTTTTTGGCATTGAGCTTGAGACCATGTCTTTGACACCAGGCATCTGTCTCAGTGAGGCCCTTTTGTAGGATGTCCACATTGTTGGGAGTTTCAATTATGGTTCTTAGTTTGCAGTCATCTGTAAATTTAGTTATCCAAAGACCTTCTGTGTTAGCCTGTACTTCAGAGAAGTAGATACCAAACAGGAGAGGACCCAGGACTGAACCCTGTGGTACTCCACTTGTCACTGGTCTGAAGTCTGATTTGGAGTCTGCTACTTTCACAGTGTGGGTTCTTTCAGTAAGCCAGTTGGCAACCTATCTTGTGACATAGGGATTTATACCTAGTTTAGTGAGTTTATCTATAATTCTAGAGTGGAGGATGGTGTCAAATGCCTTGGCGAGATCTAGATAGGCTGTGTGAACCACCTTACCCTCATCTATGGCTTTGGTGACAACTTCAAAGAAGTCTATCAGGTTTAGGAGACATGATCTGCCTTTTACAAACCCAAACTGTGTGGGGTCCAGGGTTTGGAGATCTCCAATGTCTTTGTTTATGAGTTCCATGATGATACGTTCCATGGCCTTGCAGACTAGGCTCATCAGTCTAATAGGGCGGTAGTTCCCGGCGGTCTGTTGTGGTCCCCCCCCCCTTTGTGGAGTCGGATAACTGTTGTGGTGTGCCATTCAATGGGCACAAAGCCTGAGGTGAGGCTATGATTGAACATGGTACTTAGGTGGGGTGCCAGTTCATTCTGTAGTTCATGTAGAAGGCGGCCTGGGATGTTGTCAGGTCCCATGGATGCTGTGTTCTTGGCTTTGGAGAGTGAAGTTTTTACCTGTGCAGCCGTGATTACAGGAACTTTGCATTCTTCCGGTATAAAGATGTGTCCTTTAGGGGGTGAGAGGGGAGCAAAGTTAGCACTGAACCGATCTGCCAGGATGTTGGCAATATCAGTTGTTTCTGTATATTTAGTGTCATTGTGCTGTAACTCAGAGCAGATCTGAGTGTTGCCATTGAGATTTTTGACATAGCTATAGAATGCTTTGTGGTTGTCTTTAGAATCAGTGGCAATTTTGTTTTCATAACTAGCTTTGGAGGATTTTATGAGGGATCTCAGCTTCTTACTGAGGCTGACCAGGGAGTTCCTCCAATCGTGTGATTTTACTCTTTTTTGCAACAGTTTCTTTCTTCTGTTGTAAAGTTTGTTTATGGCAGAAGACCACCAGACTGTCTTCCTTTTTTTGGAAGATAGCATCTTGGTTCTGTTAGGGATAGCACGATCCATGCACTCATGTAAGTGCTTATAAAATGCATTTGTGTAGGATTCAGCAGTCGTACCTCTATTGTCCATCTGCATGGGTGTCATGAAGTTTGACACTTCTGTCTTAAGAAGTGTGAAGTTGGCTTTGGAGAAATTTTTACAGTTGTTTTCCTAATGGGGGGTGGGAGCGGGATGTGGATGTCTAGGGTGATTAGCTTGTGGTCGGATCTGACCAACGAGGAGCTGACCTCTGGTGTGGAACACCGGTCACCCACGTTGGTGATGACCAGGTCTAGGATATTACTGCCTCTGGTGGGGGTGTGAATAAGTTGATCCAAAGTGTTGGAATTGATGATTTCCAGAAAACATTGAGCAAAAGAGTTGGTACATGAGTAGTTTTCCCAGTTAATGGTAGGGTAGTTGAAATCACCCATTATTAGAGTGTTGGGTTGTACCTTAATATTTTCCAGTGTATCAAGAAAAGAGGAGTGGGAATCCTGGGGCATGGTGGGGGGTCTGTAGCAAGCTACAATCTGGATTGCAGTTTTGCCCAGAGTTAGTTGAACGTGGATAATCTCAGATGCATTATGCTGAGCAACTAGCTTGGAGGTGTGGATATCCTTAATGAATATGGACATGCCTCCACCTTTAGTGTTTTGGTCCGGGTTTGGTGGCCGAAAGTTGTGGTATGAATTATAACCTGGTAATGCAGGGGTGCTCTCTGGAGCTTTGAACCAGGTCTCTGTCACTGCACAGATGTCAATGTTCTCCATTTTAAGGAGTGCCTCGAGTGAGTGCATTTTGAGGTTTAGACTTCTAGCATTGAGTAGCATTACCCTCAGGTTTTGCTTGCTTGTACCTGTTACGGTGGTGAATTTGACATTTGAACCTTGCCTAAAAAAGGCACTATAGGCATGGCAAGAGCCTTTGCCAGTATCCAGAATCCCAAGGGCGACAGGTGCAGGCCATCTCTGGCAAAGCATCGTGGTCTGTCGATCATGTCATCCCAGGCAGACAGACACTGGATTCCCTTAGAATGACACCAGAAGCTTAGTCAATTGTTAAAGTCAATCGTTTTGTCCTTGTACTGTGGTGTCATTCTGGGTAATGGCAGGATGCTACTCAGGGCTAGGGTCATACTGGCCTAGGCTACAAGATCAGAGAGCTCCTCCATGTCTCTTTTCATGTAGTACAGGGAGGTATGTCTCTGGTCATTCACACCAACATGGACAATGACAGAGTCATATTTGTACTTGTTGTGGAGTGACCTGAGTGTGTGCATTATGTGGTGGATCCTGGCCCCTGACAGGCAGCTGACAGTAACTTTTTCCTTGTTTAGCCTGGTGAGTGAAACATCAGTGTGTCTGACTATAGAGTCACCTATGACTAGAGTGTTGGGTACATTATGCCTTATGGGCTGTAGTTGAGTAGCACACTGAGTATGTGGACTATGTGTCATTTAGGTTGTGTTGGGGGGTGGAGGTTGCTTGCATTTCTGCTTTGGAGGTCTCTGTTGTTTGGGAAGATTAGTACAGAGAGCCTCCGTGAATGTAGGTGTGTGTTTTGTAGTTCTGTGTGTGTGTTTTGGTGGTGTAGGTTTTGAGGGACTGTGTGATGAGTGTGGTGCGGTGCAAGTGTTTACCTTCTCCTCTTGACTGTCTAGGCCTGTCTTTGGTAAAGAGAGCGTTGCTTCCAGTTTGGCTATATAAGTGCATCTCTAACAGGTCATAGTGTTGGGTGGTAGGAGGAGAGGGTTGTCTGTGTACATGAGACAATTGCTGCATTGTCCCAAGATGCCCAGATTCATCAGGTAGACAGGAGAAAACACTGGGAGCTGACCTTTAGACATGCCTGAATAGGTGCTTATTTATTAAGTACTAAACGCTGTTTTCCTCTAGACAAGTGAGGAAAGTTGAGTGCTGTAGCAATTTGTAACTTATTTAGTGCTTACAATGAGTTCTGAACAAGTGCTCAGATCAAAGAAACAGATGAGTGCAAAAACTAAAAAGCTGGCTAGTTGCAAGGGAAATTTTGAAAAACAGACTTTATGGTGCCAGGAATAGTTTAACCCCAGTTAAGTGAAGGGGGGCTTAGGAGCTCACAAACAGTCCTGGACACAGCAAGTCCTTATCTGACCTGCCACAGGAAAGGGGGGAAGCAAGCTTAGAATTTATTTTTCCAGTAAAGTAGAAATGGAGAAAGCTGGAGCAGAAGTTAATTCAACATTAAGAATCTGAGTGGGTTGGCCTTCACAAATATTCTCTATTAGATTGAGTGAACTAATGCCACTAGACTGGGAGGAGTGTCAAAGATAAAATATACAGTATGGGTGGGCAACTGCAAAGCCACCAAGTATAAGAACACACAACACTAGGGAGGGTGGGTGGGAAAAAATTACAGTTCCTAGCTGTAGCCACTAAATGAAAGTTTTAAACAGATCAAGGAGCAGACTAGAGAATGCTTTTAACAGACAAAAATGCAAAGAAAAGTTCAGATAGAGCAATCACAAACAGAAAGTACAACTCTCAGTATGAAAAACCAGTTTACAGTTAAGTAATGTTAAAACAGTTTAATACAGTACATAAATTAAATGAAACCATAAAAAAGCTTTATAACAGTGCAAAAATATAGTAGATCAATGGTATAGCACAATTATAAGCGTTTCAGACGTGCAATTCAGTGAAATTAGTGCAAGAAATAACTTATCCTGCTCTTGGAATCTTAAGGAATTTCCACTTATGCAATGCAATCCAGAGCCTGACAATACAAGCAGAGACTTTATAAGACACAGGGTTTATATAGCAGTAAGAATGGAAGAGTTGGGAGGATCAGATTACTCCTCAGTCCCTACTATTACAAAATCACTCGTACTAAAGAAGGTCAAGAGACCTTGTTACTCTCAATAATGAAGACAATCAGCAGAAAATGGCAGCCAGAAACACAAACAAAACTTCCAGCCTACACAACAGGCCTCTATCAAGATTATGCCACCTGAGCAGAACACAGAAACCTCACTTTAAAAGCATAGAAAGAACACCCACAAAGAGAAAATCCAAGTTTCACTATGAAAAAGCAGTTTACAATTTAGTAATTTAAATAAAAAAAACAATTATAGTAATGCACACTGTTACAGTTCCTAGCTGTAGCCACTAAATGAAAGTTTTAAACAGATCAAGGAGCAGATGAGAGAATACTTTTATCAGACAAAAATGCACAGAAAAGTTCGGATAGAGCAATCACAAACAGAAAATACAACTCTCAGTATGAAGAAGCAGTTTACGGTTAAGAAATGTTAAAACAGTTTAAAACAGTACATAAATGCAGTGAAACAATAAAAAAAGCTTTATAACAGTGCAAAAATATAGTAGATCAACTCTATAGCAAAATTATAAGCATTTCAGAAGTGCAATTCCGTGAAATAAGTGTAAGAAATAACTTAGACTGCTCTTGGAATCTTAAGGAATTTCCACTTATGCAATGCAATCCAGAGCCAGAAAATACAAGCAGAGCCTTTATAAGACACAGGGTTTCTATAGCAGTAAGAATGGAAGAGTTGGGAAGATCAGATTACTCCTCAGCCCCTGCTATTACCCAATCCCTCGTACTACAGAAGGTCAGGAGGCCTTGTTACTCACAATAATAAAGACAATCAGCAGAATATGGCTGCCAGAAACACAAACAAAACGTTCAGCCTACACAACGGGCCTCTATCAAGATTATGACACCTACGCAGAACACAGAAACCTCACTTTAAAAGCATAGAAAGAACACCCACAAAGAGAAAATCCAAGTCTAAGTATAAAAATCAGTTTACAATTTAGTAATTTAAATAAAAAAACAATTATAGTAATGCATACTATTACAGTTCCTAGCTGTAGCCACTAAACAAAAGTTTTAAACTGATCAAGGAGCAGACTAGAGAATGCTTTTAACAGACAAAAATGTGCAGAAAAGTTTGGATAGAGCAATCACAAACAGAAAATACAACTCTCAGTATGAAAAAGCAGTTTACAGTTAAGTAATGTTAAAACAGTTTAAAACTGTACATAAATGCAGTGAAACAATAAAAAAAGCTTTGTAACAGTGCAAAAATATAGTAGATCAACTGTATAGCATAATTAACAGTGTTTCAGAAGTCCAATTCAGTGAAATAAGTGTAAGAAATAACTAAGCTTGCTCTTGGAATCTTAAGGAATTTCCAGTTATGCAATGCAATCCAGAGACTGACAATACAAGCAGAGCCTTTATAAGACAAAGGGTTTATATAGCAGTAAGAATGGAAGAGTTGGGAAAATCAGATTACTCCATCCCAATCACTCGTACTACAGAAGGTCAGGAGGCCTTGTTACTCTCAATAATGAAGACTATCAGCAGAAAATGGCTGCCAGAAAAGCAAACAAAACATCCAGCCTACACAACAGGCCTCTATCAAGATTATGCCACCTGAGCAGAACACAGAAACCTCACTTCAAAAGCATGGAAAGAACACCCACAAAGAGAAAATCCAAGTCTCACTATGAAAAAGCAGTTTACAATTTAGAAGTTTAAATAAATAAAACAATTATAGTAATGCACACTATTACAATTCCTAGCTGTAGCCACTAAATGAAACTTTTAAAAAGATCAAGGAGCAGATGAGACAATACTTTTAACAGACAAAAATGCACAGAAAAGTTTGGATAGAGCAATCACAAACAGAAAATACAACTCTCAGTATGAAAAAGAAGTTTACGGTTAAGTAATGTTACAA